>NC_043970.1:17727146-18027146 GCF_902148855.1 Sphaeramia orbicularis
AATATAGACACTGAGAGTTGTATGTGTGGTCACTACATGTTTGTGAATACAACAAACCTAATGGCAGTCTAAGATTTTTGTACAGTATTATATGTGTCCAGTGAAACACATTTTAGAAGGGTGGTGATGTCCTTCGAGTCCTCTCTTCACAGGAAACACATAAATATGCAGCAACACTAGCCTAGTCAGCATGAGGTTTATTTGTTTAATGTGTTTAATATTTTTCGTTATCTGGCCCCTGGTCTCTCATTTGAAAAGTGTCCCCCAGGCAAAGCAGGCTGACTATCCTTACTGTACAACCATGACCTTTGATTTAAAAAATAAAAAAGAAAAGAAAAAAAAAAGCAGAATATATTGCTGATTTCCTTGTGTATACAACTACAACAGATGTGCAGCATATTGTAGAGTCATCATTTTCAAGTCATGTTCATCAAGGAACAGATGTAACCACAAGAAATTCAAGGGAAACATTAAAGCACATGATGTTTTTCACAATATAAAATGACAAATTATAGGTGGACCGAACTTCATCTTCTCTTTGGTTGAATAAGCTTTTGTCACAAATACAAGCTACTTGAGTGGAGAATGCTGTCGACATTTAAGTTCCTGCACTTTATCTGAATGTTCTACCCTGATAACTGTTAATGTAGGATTTTTGAAGGTTAATGTTGAGTGTCTGCATTATGATCACACGGTGAAAAAAGAGAATGAGCAGGAATTTTAGTCTTTCATTTTTTCTTCCTTTTTCATCTGTATGACCTTCAAGTGTGTGTTGAGTCTTTGGGACCGATTTTTGATGTTAAAACATCACAGTTTTATTGTATGTGTAAGGCATAGTTAATCAATTGTTTCATACCAATAAAATGTGATTGACAGTGCTTACGGTATAATGTGGAGTCTGAATAATTTAGTCTGAACATATATTTGTCTTGCATTTAGAGAGAAAATGTAGTCTTAAACAGGGCTTTAAACTATCTGTGCTACAAAAAAAAAAAATCATGAGTCTAGAGGAGTTGTTCGGATGATATACTACCAGTGTAAGATACATTGTTATGTGTGTCAGCATCACAGGCTGTAATTTCCTGGGCAAATTAAGAATCCCAACTGGAGGGAGAAATGAGTCTGTGTGCTCTCTTATCAGATTTACCCAAAGGGCACAAGTTTAGATTGCCTTCAAAAGAATTATTGTGAAAAGCTGAGGGCTGATTTCTTTTTTATTCCTTTTGTTCTGTGATTGTGTCATCTGTTTTAGGGGCCGTATTGCAGCATGAACAACAAAGTTTTGCATTTACATACACTGTGAATCAACACGACCTCATACAGTCCCTTACACGAACCCTGATGTCTCACTGATAACCACAGTAACAGTGTGTAGTTAAAAATACCTCATGTCACCGCCTCAATCAGAGCAGACTCGTCAGATCAGAATGAATTTGATATGATCCTATCTCTCTTTCTGCCATTTAAATGGGTATAATACTAGGTCACATAACGAATTCTGGGAGCGACAGAAACATAAAGGGGGAAAAACAAAACTAGTCTAATGGCTGATCCAAGTGTTCCTTTGGAGGATTGTTGAATTTCTTGACGGTCATAAGTAGGGATGGGAATCGATAAGAATTTAACGATTTCGATTCCATTAACAAATTTGCTTATCGATCCGATTCCTTATCGATTCTCTTATCGATTCTCATTGGGTGAGGGAACAAAAGAGTACAAACAGGTGTGTTTGCATTAACTGTCTTTTATATTTCCATCTCTGCATAGAAAATATAACATACATAATATGTACAAATGATAATAACAGATGACGCTATGGGCCCGGTTTGGGGGCGGGGGGGGGGGTGTACAGTGAAAGTGAAACTAAAGACGCTTTACTAATTCCTCTATTGCTGCATTTCCACTGTGTGGAACCGGTTTGACTCGGCCCATCTCCCGTTGTTGTGCACCTCATTTCCTTTCCCCTACCTTCGGAAACTTGTGTTTGAGGGGGTACGACGTTTGTTGCCCAAACCGGAACTGGGCCCGGATGACGGCCTGGTGTTCACTCCGCCGCTAGATTCTCAAGCACCGCTAAGTAGCGCATCAAATACGTGACAATCTTGTAAATGAATCCCATGCTGTGGATAAATGTTTGAACATATTGGAGGGATTTCACCCTTTTGAAGAAATGGAAGCTTTGACAGTGTTCCAGTGGACCTGGTGTCGTCTGTTTAGACCGTTTCTGCTTCAACGCCATGTTGGCTACGTTCTGACCAAAACAATGCAACGTACGTGTGATGTCATCGTGCATGTGGAATGAAGGCGGAGTCAAAAAGCAGAATTGTTAAGCAGGCAGGCAAATGATTCCAAGGAATTAAGCCACTGGGATCCAGTTCTCAAAAAGAACTGGTTCTTGATTCCCATCCCTAGTCATAAGGCTTCTGTTACAATAGAAAACAATATTATAAACAACATTAATGTTTTTATTTCAGGAATTGAACAGAAAGGCAGTTGGAATATCTGAGTCGAATTTCAATCTGATTATTGTCCGTGTAACCACAGCCATTGACTCCCAAAATGCCATATGTGATTGGTTGCAGATTTTCTGGCCTCTATAGAAGAAGGGATTATTGCCCCTACAAGTAGCTGTAAAAATGACACAAAATACAACAGATAACATTAAAATGCACAAAGTAGCTGTTGCATTTAGGCTATAACAGACATGGATGAGGTCTGGTTGTGTTTACAGCTGCACATTATAGCTTTTAAGCATCGTCATCGCAATGTACGCAATAGTTACATCGTAGATTTAGCAAATGAACTCAACGTGTTCTCATCTAATTTCAACCTGGGTACCTGACACACACTGCACGTAGCAATCCACCAATCACAATCGTTCTTAATCAGTGTGCCGAAGCAGACCACGCCCCTGCACATGGAGCGAGTCACTGATAACAACATTAAGAAAATAAGCAACAAACAAGAGAAAATCACCGAAAACGAAGACTTGGTGCCAAAAAGAAAAGCAACGTCAGTTATCTGGAAATATTTCTGCCACGAGAAGGATAATACTGAACCACGTGTTCTGTGTCAACACTGCCTTGCACCTGTTGCCACAACAAGAGGTAACACAAGTAATTTGTTTGAGCATTTATGATGACGCCACACAGATATTATATCCTCCTGAATATTTTTTCATATCGCAATATAGTATATCGCAGGGTTAAAAAAAATCCCAATGTCAGTTTTTTCCAATATTGTGCAGCCCTAGTTGCATTGACGCTTAAAAACAACTTGGTCAGAAAATAAATCATCAAAAGTCACACAACCTTCATCATGGTTCCAATAACAAATACACAGACATGGTTTAAAGTAATGACATGTATAGATTTATTAAATATGAGTGGTATCAGAAACTTGAAGTAATTTTGATTCAACTACACTGTATTTGGACAATTTTATGAATATATGTGATTATTTTGTGTAAAGTGTTGAAAAAATTTCCTCTGTGGCAGAAGAAATTTTGCCTGCACAGAGAAAAAAAAAAAAAATTATATGCCTGAAAATTGCTTATGAACCCTCCTACACATTCAAAGAACACATGTCTCGACGACAACAACAACAGGTCTCTTGGTTTTCCTTTCCCCTGGCTGTTTTGTGCTGCTGCCACTTTACATGACATCTGCGAAGTGAAAACCTCCAAACTCAGTGCTCTTTAGAGCTGCCGCTGTGCAGTGTCGTTGACTGCAAGTTGAAGTAAATTGAAGAAAGAATGTAAAATCCTGACATTGTTTTGACAGTACGTGACTGTTATTTGCCAGCTGTGTATATCCAAACAGTAGCCCCTTCATGTGACCTGACATTAGACCACCGAGTGAGAGGAGAAAGCCCTGAATCACAGGAGCACAGTGATAAGACACGACGACGGTGGCTGCAGTCTTCAGCAGCAGCCCATGCATTAGTGAAAGATGATGAAGAAAGATTGTCATTGCTTTTAAACCTTGAAGAATGGAACTGGAGATAACTTGATATCGGTCCTCTCTGTGGTTGATGTGTAAGGATCCTGCATAACTGACACTGAGAAAAAGCATTTTGTGAACCGATAGTCTGACTCTCAATATACTGGCTTTATACTGACTTTAATCAGACCCACACTGAGCAATATTGCCTATCTCCCTTTCAGACATAGCTTAGATCTCATATCAGTTCACCTTTGGGGAAAAAATAAATTAAAATGTTGGCAGCTGCTTTTTTCTGCTGCTGTGTACTGATGGCAGATATCTGAAGCTCCTTTTGCTTTTAGCCAATATGACAAGCATACTCACTCAATGTCAAAGCCACCAGGGCCGTATTAATCAATGGGCATTATCCCAAAATCACATTAATGACTCTTACTTACAGCTGGCCAGTAGTGTAATAATTCACTTTAGCGGCTTGTCATCGGTGCTGTCACTGGAGGACTAATTCTCAGTCGAGGCTGGTGAAGACAGGAGGATGACACACCCAGACTGGTCCACCCCTTGAACCAAAACCAAATAGAAACCATTTAAATTACGTGATATTAATTTGGCACTGCAGGCGGCTGTCCCGTGGGAAATAGGTGTCAAGCAAATTTACATATATTTCCCAAGGCGACACATCTCAGGCCACTAGTAATCCAAGTGGAGTGGAGAGCCAATCCCACTGAAAATGATTCACTGGCACAGATGTCTGCTGTCTTTCATGTGTAAATACAAGAAGGCATCCATGCCAGTGGCAAATGGAAGCAGCCAGACGTCGGTCAGCCATGGGGAAGTAAGTAAAATGAAGAAACAACAGAATTTCAGGATTAAAACATCACCATTCAGTGCGTTTATTTAGCTGGTGTAACTTTATATTCAGCTACAGGCCAGTGCACCTTTGGGACCCGCTGAAAGGGCACTTTGTCTTCAGGTATGTCAGACAGCATTACAATTCAGTATATAACCTGTATTTGACTCTAAGGTGAATTGTAATAATTCAGATGTAAATAGTATAGGTCACATCAAAATGTCTCCATCGACACAGCGTCCTTCTGTGTATTCTGGGGTTTTACTGCTTTAACGCTTTATATTGCTAACCCCTCTTGTTTGAAAGGAAACGTAAATGTAATGTCACCTTTTTTTCCCAGGTACACTCAGCTGTTCAACAGATTGTGTTTAACTGAAAAATCTAAACCTGAAATCTGTATCTAAAATTTAAAACCTAAAATTTGTATAAACCCTGAGGAAACCCTGCACACGGGTTCTGCTTGTGGCCACCCTGCTCATACTGTGTGTGTTCTGCTTCAAGGTTTATGTGTAAACTTCTTTTTTTTTTTTTGTTTCATATTTTTATTGATGTGCATACAAGAAAACAAAAGGTACATGCCAACACCATGGCACACTGATGTCAACATTAACCAGGTTTGTAAACACCATTACTTTCAGATTTGCTTTTTTTTTTCGTTTTTTTTTTAAAGTAACAAATAACAATGAAACCAGACAAACAATACAATGAAAAGAATACCAAGACATAGTCTGGATACAATAATTAAACTGGTGACATAAACATAAGAAAATAAATAAGTAAGTAATAAAGAAAGAGAAAAAAAAGGGAGGGGGAAGGGAATTACATTGTCTCAAAAAAATCCATAAACAGTTGCCATTTATTGTAGAATTTATTCAAGTTTCCTCGCTTCGAATATCTAATTTTCTCTACTTTTAAAAAAGACATTACCTCATCAATCCATTGTGTACTGGAAGGGGCAATTGTAGATTTCCAATTAAGGAGGAGGTGGCGTTTAGCAATCAGGGAGGGAAAAGCTATTACTTCTAACTCTTTTGCAGGGTATTGGGTATACTCATCCGGGAGACCAAAAATAGCAATGTGTGGTAAAATGTCAATAGTTTTTGAAAATACCTTGGACGTGGTGTTGAAATAAATTAACCAAAAATTTGTCAGGGCTGGACAAGAAAAAAACATGTGTGAGATTGCAGGGTGAGCCTCCACGTCTGTCACAGATGTCTACCGTATTTGCGAAAATCTGAGCCAGCCTTGTCTTTGAATAGTGACATCGAAATACAACTTTAACCCTTTCATGCATGAATTATGAGAACCTTAGTCAAGATTTTTTTTTTTTTTTTCTGAGTGTCTTTATTCCTCTTTAGGCAAAAAAAAGCAAAAAAAAAACAAACAAACAAAAAAACAAACAATGTGATTTCATTTTTTTTTTTCTTTAATGAACCTATTTTTCAAGAAGTTACAAAAATGTCCATTTAGCTGGACACCATGCGTTTCAATTTTGAAGCGACATACAGGGTGGGGAAGCAAAATTTACAATATTTTGAGGCAGGGATTGACAGACAGTGTATGACCAATTAGTTTATTGAAAGTCATGAGAATTTATTTGCCACAAGAAAATTGACATAATAGAAAATGTTTTTATTCTATGTGTCCTCCTTCTTTCTCAATAACTGCCTTCACACGCTTCCTGAAAGTTGCGCAAGTGTTCCTCAAATATTCGGGTGACAACTTCTCCCATTCTTCTTTAATAGTATCTTCCAGACTTTCTCGTAATAGTTTTGCTCATAGTCATTCTCTTCTTTCCATTATAAACAGTCTTTATGGACACTCCAACTATTTTTGAAATCTCATTTGGTGTGACGAGTGCATTCAGCAAATCACACACTCTTTGACGTTTGCTTTCCTGATTACTCATATGGGCAAAAGTTTCTGAAAAGGTATGGATAATAGTGTTAGGTAAGATTATGACATCAATATATGTTTGGTTTCAAAACAATTGACGTAGTGCCTGCTGAGAAAAAACAACTAAATGTTCATTGTAAATTTTGCTTCCCCACCCTGTACTGTGTGAAAATTATGAAATAAAACATTTTTAATGCTGCTAATCTGATGTTTTCTCACAATTTAACATACTATAATACTAGTTATTACACACTCAGATAATGTGCAAAAAACAACATCTTTTTCTTTTCAAAAAATCTAAACTGCAGTCTAATAATAATTAGCAGCTGATTTATGCTCAGATATGTTAGTGCAGATCAGGTTTATCCAGAACAGGAAAGTTACAGTAATGGTATGAATTGCAGTGTATGGGATGGTGCATAAGTGTCCACTGTGTAGGTTGATGTGCAAGTAAAACAACAAAATCCATAAATATACAAGATGATAGCTGTAAAATAACTGTCCACTGTAATGACCACTATGCATGAAAGGGTTAAACTGTATCAAGGTCAAACGGGCACAAATAGATGTTTTATGAATGACCTTCAATGCAGATTCCCACCAGTGTTCCTCAAAACCAGTCCTAATTTGTGTGTAAACTTAAGGCGAATGTTTGCGTTCTTCACATGTATTTGTTCAACACACCTCCGTATTGTATTGAAAGCCCCGAACTGAAACGGTTCAGTACAAACAGGTGCACCATTACACCCATAGTGTTAATGATGGGGTTTATTTTTTATTCAGTGAGTGATACAGTCTGTGGCTATTTAGTGTTGATTTGTTGGTGGTTTTGGTAACCACTATTATGTTCTGGTACGGGTCTTCCCCCTGCTGTTCAGAGGTTTCCATATCAGTATTATATAAAACCCCTTTAATGGACAAAACCTTACCTTGTTTGAAAGCATGATTTCAACCTGAGTCACATCAGATGACGTGGGAGGTAGAAGGAACTCCCATGATCCCACTCTACTTCACAGCATCACCTGCTACTGTCTTTTTTTTTTTTTACTGATAAACCCCTACAGCCCCTAAAAATTACATACTTCGTGCTTAAAGGTTCAATGATCAAATTATGGATTTTAGTGATGGTTGTTTTGTTGACTTCTACGTTTCATCATTGAGAATTCATTTTTACCATTGTTTGCAAAGTTGTATTCTGCTTAGAATTAACAGCTGACTGTGATCATGTTGTTTAATGAAAATTTTCAGTTAAAAAAAATGTGTAAGAGTGTAGATTTGCCCTACAATAAAAGTGGGTGTTTTTAATTTAATTGTAGCTGAAGCTTTAAAAAAAAAAAAAAGTTTGATGAACTCATTTGTGGTAATAACTATATTTAATGGATTGCGACAGGAAAATATTGACCATAGTTATTTGCTTGAATGTGGAGCACTCATGTTAATCCCTTCCAGTGGGAAATGCATAAAATAGGCAACAGACAAAAATGGATTTAACTGGTTTTAATTAGCCACTTTTGTTGACTGTCATTATGAAGAACTGCTTTGAGACCTGGAAGCCAACTTGGACTCTGTTAGTGTAGAGACTACTAATTAAGGACACTAGTTGGACAATTCTGTATCTTTGTTAGAAACTGAAAAATATGTGACACTTGCTTCTGTGAAAGATCAAATTATATTGTTATTATTCTTGATATCCATCTATTTATCTGGCAGTGCCGCATACCAGAGGTCTGTTCAGTTTATCTCATTGTGCAGAACATTTAGCCTCCGTCCCAAATCCAAGCATTGCTGCCCTGTGCCACTAAAACTCTCAAACCAATTAGAGCTCATACACAGTCATACACAGTATCCACAGCATGCTGCTGGGCACATGATATGTGACATAATTTCATCCACAGCAACTGCAATCTGATTGTCTTGATACAAATTAGATAAACGCCATGTTACGTGGTTTATCATTTAGACACTAAAAGTCCAGCCTGTAGGAAATCTCACAACATCAAAGCAGTCACTTATAACAACAGATTACACAGCAGTGATATATATCATATCTGTGAATGGAAGCTGAATGAGGGGATGTGATAAGTATTTAGGTAAATAATCCACAAAATTCAGGTTTAAATTTAAAACAGGAAAAAAAAAAAAAAGTTAAGGCATGGCAAATTTATTTGTATAGCACCATTCAGACACAAGGTAATTCAAAGTGCTTTACAAAGGCATAGAAACACATAAAATTACATTAAAATCACTGACAATAGAATAAAGAAGAATAAAACTTTAAACAAAAGGAAAGTGCAAAAAAGATCAAAACAAAGTAAGAAATTAAAACAAGAATAAGACAGAACAAAAGCTAAAAACAGTCTTGATTAAAAATTAGATTTTAAACATAGTCTTGATTAGAAATAAAGAATTAAATCAATCAGTCAAAATAGATAAAAGTATGAGTGGTAACACAGGTATTAGAACTGAAAAATAAAATACTCTAATCAAAGGCAGCCGTAAACAAATGAGTCTTTAACCTTGACTTGAGAGTTTGAGCAGACCTGCAGGTTTCTGGTAGTTTGTTCCAGATGTGTGGAGCATAAAACCTAAGAGCTGCTTCTCCCTGTTTGGTTCTAACTCTGGGGACAGAGAACAAACCTGTGCGAGAGGACCTGAGCGGTCTGGATGGTTCATACGGTAAAAGGAGGTCACTGATGCATTTGGGCCCTGAACCATTCAGAACTTTATAAACTAAAAAAAGTATTCTAAAGTCTATCGGCTGAGAGACAGGAAGCCAGTGTAAAGACCTCAGAACTGGTGTGATGTGGTCAACTTTTTTAGTTGAGATTTTAGTAATTCATTACCTTTGTTCCACATTAATATGAATGGAAGGATGCATTCATTTATGTTGTATTACTCCTCTAGTTGTTCAGTGGAGTGATTTGTAGTCCCTACCGGGGATGTGCACAAATAAATGATTAGTTGACGAGTCAAAACTGTAATCATAGTCAATATCTATTCTAAGAGTGGACTGATTTTTGTTGGGGTTGAAGTATGTTTCATTTCTTAGAGATGTCAAACAAATGCTTACGGTAGTGTTTATGTTAAGTAAATTCAGAAAATAATTTTAAAGTGATTGGGGTTAGAAATAGAGTTCATTTAGTTGGGTATACTTGTGGTTCACAAACAGGGGGGTCTATAGTGTCTCTTTACAATTTAACAAATTTATTACAAAAGTAAATAAATACACAAATCTGTAAAAATGATTACAGAAGTTTTTTTTGCCTTATTTAATCCACCTCTATAAATGGACAACATTAGCTGCACAAAGCACATCAAGATGGTACTGGATTTTTTTGCCATGTTGGCTGTATCATAGACTTATCAATGGTTTCAGTGGCATCAGTGACCCTTTGCTTCAGGTCGTTGATGTCCTGTGTCTTTGTTCAATACACAATATCTTAAATATAAGCCCATAGAAAGAAATCCAGGGGAGTGGCATCTGGTGAATGAGGTGTCCAGGGAATTGGACCATCCCTTCCAATCCACTGGTCTGGAAATGTTTGATTTAGGAACCCACCAACATGCAGTCCCTAACGTGATGGTGCACCATGTACCTGGAAAATGATGGTTGGTTGAAGGTCATCTGATTGCAGTGACACATATTCAGTCAAAACGTCAAGGTAAACATTTGCAGAAATGTATGAAGAAGTTGAAGAAAAATGATTCGATTGCACATGATCCCACACCAACCACGCCAACTGTGATAACCACTGAGTACATAGTAAAAGTCTGAATAACATCTCATCAATTGTTTTTATAATATTTTTTTTATTGTAAAGAGATTCTGCATTTTTACCTCCGCCAAGGAGGTTATGTTTTTGCCAGGGTTTGTTTGTTTGTTTGTCTGTTTGTTTGTTTGTCTGTCCGTTAGTGTGCAGCATAACTCAAAAAGTTATGGACAGATTTTGATGAAATTTTCAGGGTTTGTTGGAAATGGGATAAGGAAGAAATTATTAAATTTTGGTGGTGATCGGGGGTGGGGGGGCCCACGGGGGGGGCGCAGACCAGAAAATTTCATCAAAATCTGTCCAGAACTTTTTGAGTTATGTTGCACACTAACGGACAGACAAACAAACAAACAGACAAACAAACCCTGGCTAAAACATAACCTCCTTGGCGTGGGGGGGGGGGCACTGATCAGCCTTGGCGGAGGTCTGCGCTCTCCAAGTGCTTCTAGTTTTTGTTTTATTTTTTGAGTGGACGTCACGATTAAGTGACCATTCTATTTGATTGTACGACTTCCTAAAGTAATTACAATGCCATGCTGCACTTTTGACCTTATGCCAATACTGTCATTACTTTATTAAAGGATACAACACTATCTGTCTGTTCCACATTGTACCACAAGAGAGTAGTGAGCCACTGTAGCCTTGAGTCTGCCCTCATGTAAATAGGTAGTAGCCTAGATGTATTCATCTGGCCAATTCTAATCCTTTTCAGTCATGTAGGGCAGGTATTGAATGCAACAGTAAGTCAACTAAATGACAACTAAAGCTTTTTGCAAAGTGGTCAGTCTCACCACCACCCACTCTAGTAATATTAATATTTAACATTAAGGTAAATGATTAAACATGCACTTTGAATATGATCACAGAAATGAGTGTGATATAATTGTAGCATCAATTTATTAAAAAATGCTGTATTGCAATGGTTCACAAACCTTTTACCTCAGAAAAGTTGTATGTCTTCATGTACCACCATCATGACTGATGTTAAAATGGGCCTAGCCTGTTAAACTACACCCAGTTCATGGAGGAGACAAATGAATTAGGATGCAGATGTAGACCTGGGCACTGAACAGGAATTTTTCCAGCGTATGTATAAAGAGACACTTCATTTTTCTTTGTATGGCAAAATCTACTTGTAACTACTGTTTTCTAAGTTAAATGTAGCATGTCCCTCTGTAGTTGTAAACATGCAGTAGAATGGAAATATAATATCGCAAACATAAATATAACCGATATAGTCAAACATAATATACTTGGATACTTGTTGCTTAAGATACTTCCTCTACTGGAATATATCTGACTTTATTACAGGAGGCAGAGTTCTGTTGCTTGCCGTTAGGCTAAATATACACACTTGCATAAAAGACAGATAATGTAGGACAGGAAGAGCTAAAGATACATATTTACACTTAGGTTATGGAAAATGATGCATGACATGTGATGTTAGGTAAACTCGACCCCTTAATCTATCTGTCTTAGTTTTTGGTAACCAGTTCATTTTAACCAGGACAAGGAAATATGAACACATTACACCTGTTTCCGTTTCTTTACCCCATTTGTTTCAGGATTGATTTTAAGGTTATATTAATTATTTTTAACTCTGAAACTCTAGAATGAACCAGTGCCTGGATCAGTCTCTTTAAACATACTTCTACTGGATGACATATCCTGGTTTTATCTGAGCTGCTTGTTTATCATGCTATTTTTCTTGTATTTTGCAACTTTTTATTTGCACTTTTTATCATTTTGTATTTCGTTCTTACTTTGAAAAGTGCTATATGAATAAAGATTATTATTATAGATTCATTATTGATATAAAAGTAGAGTGCATCCAGACTTATTACTAATTCTAGTACAGGGGTTGGCAACCTTTAACACTCAAAGAGCCACTTCGACCCGGTTTCCACGGAAAAGACAACACTAGGAGCCGCAACCACTTTTTGACATCTGAATTGAAGATGTTAGCCTATATATACCGTAAATTCCGGACTATAAGCCGCTACTTTTTTCCCACACTTTAAGCACTGCAGTTTATACTCCGACGCGGCTTATCCAACGATTTTACCGGTACCACGGCTTGGTGCCGCCGCGGGCCAACGCTAGGTGCCGTTGCACTGCCGTACCATGGCTCGGTACCAGGTGCCGTGGCACCGTGGTGGTGCCTCGGCTCGAGGTGCCGGTGGTGCCGCGGCACCGGTGGCACCCAGTTGTGGCACCGCGGTGCCATGGCACCTGACACAGAGCCGTTGTACTGCAGTGCCACAGCACCTAGCGTTGGCCCCGAGGTGCCACGGCACCTTGGTCGTGCCATGGCACCTGGGATCATTAAATGTTCTATTTTCTTCAGATATTTTTCTTTTCTTAGATTTCTCCATACTTTGCCTACCTGGGGTTGAAAGTCTTGATAAATGTACGGCGTTTCGGCGGGCTGTCAGAGAGTGTGACGCATATTTTGAGCGACGAAAAATAATACAATATATATATATAATTTTATTTTAATATTTCGAGGTCACAATAATCTTACAATTTACAACTACAATTAAACAAACGAACAAACACAAATAAAATACTTTGTTCAGATATTGTGCAGTTTTGGTGTCACAGGGCATTCCGCGCATACCGGCTGCCGGCTGACACGTGAAGTGCTGTCAAACGTCTCTGAAGAAGGCGAGTGCTGATCACCGAAATTGCACAAGGTCTGAAGAAAGAAGTTAAAAACTTGTTAAAAAAGACATGATACACGTTTTTGAGACAAATAACATACACTTCAATCGGACACTTATAATTTATTTTCCCAAGCCACGCAGAGCCGCAACATAAGGATGAAAGAGCCGCATGCGGCTCCGGAGCCGTGGGTTGCCGACCCCTGTTCTAGTAAATATTCTAGTAATCAGTATATGTAGATTAGCCCTATTTAGCCAAATAACATGATACTGGGTCAGTCTGTATCATCTACTGAATGAAATAAGCATTTGGTGTTTAGAGCTCTGAAAACATGATTTACTGATTGTCTCGCTCTGGTTATATCCTAAGGTACAAATTACCACAAACACACCTTTGTGCAAATCTAATAACCTTTAGCTGAAATACTGATCTGTTGTGTGTCATTGAGAAGTCAGTGTGTTAGAATGTGACAGGTTAAAACTTCTGATTTTGCTTTTAACTTCCATTTTCTGGTTTTATCTGAAAAACTGAAAGCTTTTGAGACACTTATTTGATCACTGCCCTTGAAAAAAAATGCATTACTCCTGACCTCATGGTAGCTGTATGTGGCTTAATTTCCACTCCCTCCTTTTATTTTACTTTGCCAGCATTGAACAAATAGCTGTTTCTGTCTGTTGTCTGTTTGTCAGTCACCCATATTTGCAAAACTGGAGGTCAGAAACAAGCATTTTTCCATAAATGGGACAAAAACTTAATGAAACACTCTCATATACACTTTTCAATAGGCGCTGGCATCCCCTGTTTGACAGATGGGATCCAACCTGTAAGACCTCCACCCCATTCACCTGAGGTAGAGGCAGCTGCTGCTGTGTCCTTGACATATACAGTGTGTGGTACCCAGCAGCTGCTGATGTGCATATGTGTACGTTGTTTTGTTTTTTTTTTTAACACATATGGGGATATTTCATGGTCTGGACCTGTGAGTTCAGTGCATTTATTCCACTGGGATTGAAATACTCAGGTACATATATAATATACAGTGTACCTCCCTTTTCTGCCTCAGCATATGGAAGGTGATACAGTGGCTGTTTTGTCTATGTAATTGTACGTACATTAATATGAGACCTTCTCGTATATTTAGGGACAATATGCCTTTGGTCATAGAATGTAACATTTTGGCAAATAATTGAAATCTTACAGGGTTACAATTTACAAACAGAGGTCCCATGTCAAGATGGAATCAAGCTAGAAGCTGGAAGTATTATTCCATAAGAGTGAATATTTCCATCCTCCAGGGGCACGATTGTTCATTTCCGTCCTTATGTGCATTGTCACTCTGAAAGTCTCCCTCACTACCTGAAAGAACAGCAACCTCTGAGCTGCAACAACACCCTATAATGACACATTTCGACAAAGAAACCTGATACCCCACACACCTGGACCATCACCTGTCTGAGCTGCAGCCATCAGACAGATGCTATAGAGCATAGGTGTCAAACTCATTTTAATTCAGGGGCCACATTCAGCTAAATTTGATCTGAAGTGGGCCGAACCAGTAAAATAATAACATAATAATATATAAATAATGCCAACTCCAAACTTTACTCTGTGTTTTAGAGCAAAAAAAGTCAATTTACATTATGAACAGGTTTACATCGACAAGCTATCTTTTCAAAAGATGTGAATAACATGAACAAACTGAAAAAAATAAGTGTAATTTTTACAATGTTATGCCTGAATGCCTAAATTGTTAATATCTTAGTGTAATTTTTAAATTTCACAAATTCATCCCAGGGGCCAGACTGGACCCTTTGGCGGGCCAGATTTGGCCCCCGGGCCGCATGTTTGACACCTGTGCTATAGAGCCTTCTGCAGACACATGACCACATTTAAGAACAGTTTCTATCCCAGAGCCGCGGCTGCTCTGAACCAAACCAAACAAACATGGACACTTTATGGCACAGGTGTCAAACTCCAGTCCTCGAGGGCCGGTGTCCTGCATGTTTTAGATACTTCCCTCCTCCAGCCACACCTGGTTCAATTAATAATCAGCTCATTATCCAGTTCTGCAGAAGCCTGACAATCATGTAATGGCTTCTAGGTGTGATGGAAGAGGGAAATATCTAAATCTGTTATCTGTTATTGTGTATATATGGGTTGATGTAATTTTAGATTTTCTTTTAGGTGTGTATATACAAATGTTTTTTTTTTCTCCTTTTTTGTGAACATGGGTAATGTGCAGTTTTTTTGTGTGGATGTATGTACGGGTGGCTAAATATGTATGTTGAGTATAGAGGCGTATGTCTGTGAAAAAAAAAAAAAAATCTAAAACATGCAGGATACCGGCCCTCCAGGACCGGAGTTTGACATCCCTGCTTTACGGCATCTCCCCACACCTTGAGATCCATCCCCTGTGTGACCCTCCTCTGTACTGAAATCTCGCTCCATTGTGTCAGGTAGTGATGCAAAGTCAGAAGTGCCCATTTCTTTTAAACTGCCCCTCTTCAGATCCATTTATTTTATTGAATTTCTCTGCAGAATTTATTTAGTTCTACTACATAAATGTCATTGCCTGTACTGTATCCCTAATGGTACAATAAATCAATCATTAAGGAATATGACATGCTTTTTCATGAAGTATATAAACAATATTTAGCTTTTATTCTTATAGATCCTATTGAAAGAGAAATTTAGGTTCACAGGAAAATCACCACTTATCAATTAATTATTCATCAATCAACAAGGTCAACCAACTAATGATTAATGAATTAATTGATAATTTGCATTCCTAGTTACTAACTGCAAAAACACCGGTTGGCACCGTAACAAATTATGTGGTGGTGTAGTGATAAGCATTTCTACCGCACAGCAACATGGTTCCACATTTGTTTCTGAGTTGGATCCATTAAAACAGGTACATACAGGTTAATTCTCCTGACCCCAGCACCGATGATGATCTGGAGTGGGTCCCTGTGCTGCCTTCAGTGGCAGCTCACTGCTCCTAATGTGTGCTATGTACTAATGACATTTCCTAATGCTAATGCTGGGTACTGTGTGTGTATCAGGATAAGTATAATGCAGAGACTGAATTTCCCCACAGGGACAATAATGCGAGTTAACCTTAACATTTACAGTTTCTGGTTTCTTCAATTATGGGTATGTTTTTGTTTTTTTAAAAATAGCATTTGGCCCCGAAGAATTTTTTATTCTTGTTTTTAATTAATCAGATGTTAAAATGAGATCTACTGTTTTTACTACTTTTAACTTAATATTAAAGGTAACGACATGGTCAGCTTTGTTATGAAAAGTCTCAGTTTTTGAAGGTTATAATACAGGAGTAGTGTGGATGGGAGGTGTGGGAACAGAGTTTGAATTTTATAACAACATGCACCAAAGGATGGAAAGGATAGGAGAGCACCATAACTCCAGCAAAACACATTTTACTACATTAAATTTCTGCCCCAATTTGTCTGTGTCAATGAAATCACCTTTAAATTAAATGCTAAATGCTTGCATAACTTTAGTTTGTTTACCTAAACCTCCTGAGTCTCAAAATGATTAGTTTTCATTCATAGCAGGCAAAATGATGGCCTCTCCAGATGTTCAGTTGCAGTGTTGTTAGTTTAATTTAAATACCAATGGTGAACAGTTAGTGCCATTTATTAGTCAGACCCTCAGTATCTGATCAGAGCTTTTGTGATTCCACATTTAGCACTGATGACATGGTTAAATGATAATGTTTTCAATGTTTTATGTACTTTCACAGCCAAGTGAACCAAGCTCTTCTGTGTGAAACCAACAACAAATTCTTTTCATTGCAATCTTTCATGATAACAAACCTCTTAAAAGAACTGATTATTACAAAACAATAATACATGACTTTTTTTTCCTTTTCCTTCACCTACTCCTTGCATCTGATGTAGATATGTCTGTTTTCTGTTTTCAATTCATTGCAGGTTCTTTGCATTATGGGTTGTTGTTAGTATGCCCCTTGTGAGTCACTGTTGTCTTCTGAGTAATCCTCTGGAGTGTGGCATCTTAGCATTTATTGAAATACAACATAATATAATGTATGCCTGTGGGAGGAAACCAGAGTACAAATATGTATGTGCTCTCCAACTTTACCGGAGCCTTGAATGTCATATGTTACTAACTGAACCTTTGATTTTATTTCTGATACATAGTCCAATGCAGAATGGTACAAACTTCAGTATATGTGGCTCTCAGGAAAGTTCACTCAATCCTCTTTTTTCAGTGTCGTCATCGACAAACCCAAGATAATTGCAATGTGTAATAATTGCAATGTGTACGCTTAATAGAAATGTGACAACACAGGGAGTGTGTGGGTGTCTCTCAGCACCACAGAGTCAAGGAAAGAAAGAGAGATAATAGTGCTACATTTTTTCTGGATTGACCATATGTCCAATAAAAGTAGTTTAGATTCTGTTTTTACAGCGTGAGGACACAAATCAATTCCTTAATGGATTTTGCGTTCCAATTCTGACAACAATGAACAATTTGTTTGTTTGTAAATGAAAATGAAAAGACTCACTGTTTATTAGAAGATTTTATTTAAGACTGAGAAATTAATACCTGTTTCTGTGGATCTGGTAGAAATGAGATGGCAGTGAGGGTAATAATATTTTTTTTAACCCTTAGGGGTCCACGGTCACAGCCCCGTGACTGAATCACTTGACATATTCAACATGCCGTAATGTCGGTAGTCACAACAATAAGTCAGGACAATTGCATTTGAAAGTGCGGACTAGAAACACTCTCCCATTTTTTATTTGATGTTGATAGAGCAAATACAACCGGAGATATCAAGGTTTGAACTCGGAGCAAACAAACGTGAATAAAAATATGAAAATGAGGTGGTGGGGGGGGCTTATATTTCTTACCATATCTGCGTCATTTTTTGTCCTTTTTCAAAATGGAAAAAACTGGCAGAATCTGCAGATTCTAATCCATGACTGCATTAGCATTACAGGTAAGGGTGAGGATGACCCCCACCTGAACCAGATGTGGAAACTGGGAGGACTGGGTGGGGGGGGGAGAGAAAACACCTATGTAAATATATGCTTTTATGTCAAATATTTGAGTATAGTTTTTATTTATTACAATTTTGATTTTATATACCTAATATTTGGAACCAATGTTCATTTTTAAAGTCTTTGAAAAAGTTCATTAAGCATTTTTGTGTTATTTATGCAATAAATTATATACATTTTTCAAATCAGATTTTATATTTTCTGTGTGTTTTTTGGCCTTTTTGTTGATATAGTACACAGGTGTCAAACATGCGGCCCGGGGGCCAAATCTGGCCCGCCAAAGGGTCCAGTCTGGCCCTTGGGATGAATTCGTGAAATGCAAAAATAAGATATTACCAATCCTTTTAGTTCAGGTTCCAAAATTCTGACCAATTCAGTCTCAAGTGGGCAGGATTCTGTAAAATACAATCATAATAACATAAAAATAATGACAACTCCAATTTTTTCTGTTTATAAATGTACATATTTTCATGTCTTTCCACTAAAAAAAAGTATAATTTTGCAAAAAATGTGAATAACCTGAACAAACAGGAACAACCTGAAATGTCTTAAGAGAAGTATGTACCATTTTAACAAGATGTTTTATGTATTTGTAGATCCACTGTGATCTGTAAGTTATAATGTACGTGTGTAAATGATAAACTGAGGCAGGATATTGTTAAAAATACACTTATCTTTTCAGTTTGTTCATGTTATTCACATCTTTTGAAAGGATAGTTTGTAGATGTAGACTTTTTCACAATGTAAATTTACATTTTTCACTCTAAAACATAGAGAAAAGTATGGAGTTGATATAATTTATGTATTATTATGTTATTATTTTACTGGTTCGGCCCACTTCAGATCAGATTTTGCCAAATGTGGCCCCTGAACTATAATGAGTTTGACACCCCTGATATAGTTGGTTAATGTGAAAAAATAATAGGCAGATGAGATAGATGAAGTTGTGCTGTGAAAAAAGATACCAAACATGGGTAATAGTAAACATTTGTTTACATAGTATATAAATCAAAAGTACTCAAAAATGACCAAAATAGGCTCAGACCCTTAAGGGTTAAAGGGGTGGCAAAAATTCATGCATGCTGGTATCTTTATTAAATTACAGACTTGTGACCATTGCCAGGAGCAGTCTTCTCTACAGAACAGCGCCCCCAGTGGTCATATTTAAATAATGGCGTAATAGCCGTAACACTACATGCACAGGAAAAATTGGCATATTATTAATATTCTAGAGACTTCCTCAGATTTTCACAGGGAAGCTCGTGTCTTATCAGGAGTACCCAGGTCCTGGTGGCCCACCTAGTTCCTACCCACTTTTCCAGCCTCTAAACAACAATATGATTATTTTAAAGAATCATGGGAAAAGCGAGAAAAAACAAGCAACATTAAACTGTTCTGCGATTCAGCACCTGAGCCTTGAATAGGGAGAAAATCACCGTTAGCACATGCATCTAGCAGTGCACAGCCAAGAAACTAATGTCAGTACTGTGATATCAAACAGAGAAGCCTGATGAAACTCAGCACAGATTACCTGAGACAGATGATTACTGCACCGCCCGTGATGATGATTTACAACCTCACGGACAAAGCATTCATCACTGCTCATTTTACATAAACAGTGTATGAATAAGGATATTCACATGCAGATATGATGAGCTGCTCAGGGAAAAAGATACCCTCCTTCATAATCCAAACATGTATTTTTGGATCTTACTCTCATTAAACTGTTGCATTTATGTCAAAGAGACTGAACTAATGCAACTGTTCTGTCATTAGACCAGAGTGCAGTGACGTCTCAGCTGTCTTTAATATCTGTCATCATCCTCTCAGCAGTGTCTTTTTTTTCTATTAACACATGAAAATAAATGCATAATGGATCACTTCAAAACATCATTAGTCATTCCTGCCTTCCACATCTATATGAATTTGCCATTATTCATTTCATTGATATCATTATAAGGCTCACACCTTGCACTGTGTCTTGTAAATGTCGGTTGTGATGGTGGCTCATTTTGAAATGTTTTGTATAACGTAATTTTAAAAAACAAAAGCTTACACTCACATATTTTGGCTTTGTCCTAAGTTAAGTGTGTTTTGGAGGGAGGTGTTCAATGCCATGAAGGGGGTTTTTAAAATGAACATTCCACAAAGCTTCACAGTGGCAGTTTTGGGAGTAATACCTGAAGGTCTGGATAGAAAAGCAGATAAATACCTTTTGAATACAGTCTACTCTCGTTAAACCGCCCGCCGTTATACCGCCATTTTCGCTCACCGCCGACCAAAACCATTGCACAAAAATCCCCAATGCATTATTCCATTAGCTACCGCCATTTCCGCCTATCGCCATCCGCCAGCCCAGTTCCATGGACAAACAACACTTATACCATTGATTTCCCGACCGTTATACCGCCAGCGTGATTGCCATCGAGTGCACATAAATTTTAACAATGCACTGAAACAAACGCGCCAGACGCTGATCGCGACAAGCTACGAGTAGGTCTACGGAACGGCCACCGTTCATTTATCGCAGAACACTCAGTAGGTCAGGATGTCGGGAAGAGAACGTGGGATTAAGCCAAAGCCTCAAGATGATGGGGTGTCATTTCCCGACACGGAATAATAATGCTTAAAATGTTTCCCCACTTTAAATGATCCCTTACAACATAACAGAATCAAGATTTATTTAGAAACGCAATTAGAACGGGTTAACGGAGGCAGCATAGACATCATATAGTGAAGACATGCACATTATGGACGCAACCCGTTGTAACGCCATTTTCGCTATACCGCCAATTTGGCCGTGAACAGAAGTTGGCGGTACAACAAGAGTAGACTGTATATTATTCACCGCTGCCTTAAAGTCTATAACCATCAGTTGGATGAAACCAGAACCTCCCTCATATAATGCATGGATTCAAAAAGTTTGGGATATTTACCAGATGCAGCAGATCACATACTTGCTCAGGCTTCAGAAAACCATATTTACTAAAAGATGGGAACCTATGTTACCTTTACTACTGCAATAATATTTACTGGTGATGCAAGAATACTCCATGTTATCAAGGCGCTGTCTATGAAAAAAAAACCTCAATCTCATTTTTTTTCATGCCTGAGGAGGAGTAAAAACACTCAAAAAAAAAACAAAAAACCCTCAACTAAGGTTCTCATAATTCATGCATGAAAGGGTTAATGTGTGGTAGTTCATTTCGGAAACGTAAACTCAAAGTCCATAATTGTGCTTTAGATTAGAATTGCCTTAAAATTTGGAGGTTTTTTTGAGTCTGCATGATAAGAAGTGATATTAATACGTGTCGATAGGCTTTTTTCATGTAGCTGCGATGACGAGACAACAGAACAGGTGACACAAAGAAATGTGATGGTTGCCTCTAATACCAGCAAAAAGATTGTTCATGGAAAAGCAAAGTAAATCAAACAAAATGTGATCATCGTTTTCTATCAAAGTCCATTAAGTTAGCGCTGGTAATTGCATTAAAGCTGACAAATGCAGTAATTCATGCACACCCTTAGCTTGTGAACGTTTGACATTTGTCCAATCACATCGACGCCTCGTAGCCGTCAGCTACACTCAGATTAATTAGCGTCAATTTGGTGAAGACTGTGAGATGTGTTCATTTACTGTATATCAAGTCGTATCATCATCACAATTTATGCAATATTATGGTGCGGTAGATTTTCCTTATATTTTGAAGGCATAGACTAAGAAAACGTGGTGGATTTTTTTTAAGGGAAGGAATAGAATTAATGTATGTAACTGACTTTTGAGATATACTTTGACTTCAGACTTGTAGACATTTAGAAAGGGCTAATTATTTTACTGCTAAATGATGCAGTGAGTTTTAATATTATATTCAAAGCCTGCAAGTAGTTTATTAACATAGACTGTACAAAATCTGAATATATGTTTTAATTCCAGTTAAGTTATGTTTCAAAGTAGGATCTGCTTTTTGGTTTTAGAAATATGCTTTGGAGAATGCACAATATTTCAGACACATTAAGGATAACACAAGATCACACAGGACTGGAAGTTTGTTCTTTTCATCCATTAGAAGTATAGTTTTGGATCTTCAGACAGACATCTTTTGTATATTTCAGAGTCTAGATCAAAGATAAGATGATAAGCTTTTTTTTTTTATTATTATTGCAGAAAGGGTCTTTGTAAGCTTTAGAAATGTAATTTACATAGGGACTAGGACTGCTGATTTGTAACTTGCAGAAACACAACAGAAAACTTCTTTTTCAGGTCGGTTTTGTCATGAAAAAAATGTATAAATGCTGATATAATAGCACCTGAGATCTGTCAAAGTGTTGATTGACGGCGAACAAGCTGCTAACGTTCAGCAGCACCTACACCCACAGTGTGGGAGTGAATAAGATTATGTGTTGGTCTGTCAGTTGCACATTTCCAGATATTAGCAGTTTAATAAAATACAGGTTAAAATTTCAACCATCCTTGAATTTAATTTCAATTGAAATAACATGTTTGGGATGCTGTAATGCCTTGAAAAAAACGTCATTTAAGCCTCTCTGTCATATTTTTCTCTTTGTCTTGTGCGGCAGCCAATGACAGCTAAAGCAACACCTGGATGGCTGTTATTTTAGAAATCCAAACCATTCCAAATTCTATGCAAATCATGTCTCTGGTGCAAACATCAGGAATGTGCCAAGTAAATCACTATTGTAATTTAGTTCGAAAGATAAAAAGAAAAGTGCCAGTAGTGTATCAGTCAACGTCCTAACCTTTGAGAATAAAATTGAGTTTTTATGTGTATGTATAAGATAAGAACATTGCTAATATAGATGATTTAAAGTAATTTAATCAGCCATAAATTAGTGAGATTAGTCATGGCATACAACTGTCTAATACTGTTGGTGGTGGTAAAATGAAAAGCAAATTGTGTTTACATGTGGCAATTAGCAAGGTGCAAGACTTGTGATACTCCATACATTGTTCTTTTACATCTATTTTCTCTAAAAATGTATTATTACTGTTTCTACTGAGTGCTACTTTATATATATATGTATACATATATATATATATATATATATATATATATATATATTTTTTTTTTTTTTTTTTTTTTTTTTTTTTTTTAATTTTAATCTTTTTTTTTTTAATATATTTTTTGTTACCTATTTTATACCCTTTATAAGCCTATGTGTTTCTTACTTGTGTCCTTACTTTTAATATTACTAACCCTATACTTCTGTAACACTACATTTTTCCTTGTTGTGGGACTAATAAAGGATTGTCTTAACATCAGTAATATCAGCCAATATGTGTGGATTTACATCATTGTGGTGTGAAAAGGAGTCAAAGAAGAGTACTTCATGACAAGCATAGATGTTAGATGTCTGTTTTTTCCTTTTTTTTTGGGATGTCCTTGGCTCTGCTTGAGCTCAGCAGTGTCCAGTGTAACCATGGTTCAACCCGTCAGCAGTAGGATGGTGCAGAGTTCAGCCCGTGGTGCTCTGAGACAGCAGGCGATGCCTGTTTGCATGTTAATTGGTTTAGTCCTGCCAGGCTGAGTCCAGAAAATCCTGCAGACTGATGAGCTTTCTTTATTTACTACATGACATTGCTTTCCTCTTTTTTTATGCCCCCATGCTGGCCACAGGCATTATACCTCCGTCTGTCCTAATCTGGTGAATCACAAATTATGCCTTGAGGGAATTCTTTCAACTGTGGCTCAAATGTCCACTTGGATCCAAGGAAGATCTGATTAGATTTTGATTGTGTAACTTCACAAAACATGTTTTTGCCATTAACTCCGTAACTTATGAATTCATACATTCATCATAACATTTTGTAATAGACCAAACTGATGACATATTACATCCAAAACATCAAAGGTTAACTTCAGTGCATCTTCATAATATTCTTCAAGTATATTTTATAACATTTCTACTGTGTATTAATGGTGGCAGCCATTAACTCCTATTGTTGAGGTTAAACTTTTCAAATCTGTTGCTAACTATGTCTGTTTTTCTTGTTTTTCTGTTCCATGCTGATGTCTTTGCTGTGCCCCTGGAGTAGGTGAGTGCATTCATAATGGTTCATTATTCTAATGACATAGTAATGACAGGACGTCATGATTTCTTTGTACATAACTGTGTGACCTCTCAGTTGATGCAGGCTTTGATCTAAGCCTCCCTCATTTCTGTGCTCTGTGGGTTTTTTTGTTGGATTTTTTGTTGTTTTTTTTAATAGCTTGATTCTCTGACCTCTTCTGGTTAGCTGGTGCTGTGTTCGAGGTAGCTCTTACTGTTCACAGGTTGAGAATCAGATAACAAAAATAAGACTTAGGCTTCCAGGAATTTCTGTAGCAGGTGAATCAAACTGACAGGTGAAATTAAATCTGACAAGCTGATAGCACCAGTACTTGAAAATGATTGTAGCTGTAACTGTAATGAAAACCTGAGTTTTTTGTTTCCACTCCTGGTTCTCATTTATGAACCACTGACAACTACAGCAGGGGACACACCAGTGGAACCTGAGTTCAAAGAGTGTGGTTTGTGGGCTAATGTGGGGTCTAACACAGCTGATTTTTATTTGAGAAAATGTCCAAATCTCACATTGGTGAAGTTTATGTGTGTGGATACCTCTGAGGCGCCGCTACCAATTGTGGAATCCATGGAAGGTAAATGTTGTGGGCCTTTCAGAAAAGAAATCATCTGTAAATCTGTCATGGTGGGGGGGGGGTGAACAGACTATAACAACTGCTGGAGGTATAGGGGTGTGTTTCACAATTGCAGTAACAACCACAACAGACGTGAAAACGAAAATAAAACTTAACTTTGACTGTCCGACTCCCAGCTTCTATGCCTCTCTTTTACTGCGGAGCTTCCACAAAATTTTCACAACTTCTAACCTATATATCCACTGGGCCCCCTGGAAATGCTGGGCCCCATGAATTTGTCATGTTTACCCTTCCCTTTTCCGGTGCCCCAGGGATCCCTATCTGGACCATCATTAAGTGGGTCCAAGATCTACTTTTTGTAAAATATCAAGAGGAAATTTGCCATGGAGTTTGTGTTACAGACAGACCGTATTACTTTAGCCTTGCAGGAGTGGGGATAAATAAAACCACTGGTAACATAAGCCACTTTTACACAGAGATCCTGGAAAAAAGGTGAGATGCTGATCCCACATTTTTGCCACCATTGACCGATTTCCATAGCCAAGACAAAGGAGTAACAGAGGTGAGACAGGTTGGACTTTTACACAGCGGACCTGTGTTCCGGAATCAAAGGGGTGGTGACACAGCGCAGCGTGTAGTGTGATGTATAAACTTCCGTGTCAGAAATACCCTGGCATAGCAGTGTTGCTAACCTCTCCAGACTTGGCATGTCTTTCATCGTTCCACAAATGTTAGCATGGATAGAGTCCTCCACCTGAAATGACAACAGCTCGTGGATCTCAGCATCTCCCTACTTCGCATCTTTCTGGTCATGTTGATATGTTTGTTTACTGTAAATGGCCCACGCTCATTTTTAAACCCCCCCAGTGTGAGCGTCACACACGCAATACGTCATCAAAATGAAACCTTGGTTGCGGAACGAGAGGTGTTCCTTTTACACAGTGTTCTGGAATCATGATCCCACCTTTTTCACGGCTCTGTTACCACCTCCAGAGGTGTTACAAAGCCGCCAAATGATCCCACCTTTTCATTTACACAGGCGAAATATTCCCATCACAGACATGCTGTGTAAAAGGGGCCACAGAAAAAGCTGCCATTTCACCAAAAACACATTCAGTTCCTTTCCTTCAACTCCTTAAATGCTGTCTTCTCTTATGTCTTCACCATATGATTCTGGACATATCATGGATGTTAATCACATCCATTCTATGCAACAAAGTAGTAGCTTTAATTTTCATTCATTATGTATAATGTTTTGACCATGGTCAGTCATGGACAAGGACAAAACCACATGATATTGTATTACATAGTGCTTGCTATAGTTTGTCCACAGCAGTATTAGACAGGCTGGAAAACTGCAGATTAGCCATAGTTTCTATGTTTTCAGAGCTTGTTTGAGTGTCTGGAAATGTGAATTCCTTCAGACAGGTGCCAGACTCTTTTCCGGTTCATTGTGGAGTTTTGCCAGCCACAAGTGCTTATAACAGTGCAATTTAATTGAACCTGTGAATAAATAAACCTCAGTCTGGTGTCAGGTAATCTTCTAATTGGATAAGATGCCTGTAGAAATTCTTTGGGAATTTTCTATTTTGAAGATTCTTTTGTGTTGAGTCTCTCTTCACACTATAATGACCTGCTAATACAGTTGAAATGGAATAGAATAAATAAACTGTGCTATGAATATATTTAAATATGTTAGTTTCAGCTCAATTAATTCATAGCGCTTGTCATAAGGATCTTACAATTACATATAAGATGGTTTTCATTGGTTTGATGCAGTTAATGTATGCATTTGTGTAGTTGTGGTCTGTTTCCAAGCGACAGCTCCTGTGTTCGGGATTCGAAATAGTGCCGTGAAGAGCATGTTGGTGGTTAGACGAAAGGAATAATAGGAGACGGAAATGTAAAAATCAGAGACTCAGTGAAGACGATGTTGTGGATTTGTAATACTTCTCAGAAAAAAATGGATTGTCACAGCGGGATGTAATGTCCAGACCAAACATAGCTGTCCGCTGTTTGTAATCCAGACGACATACTAGATTTCACGCCTATATACTGACTGTAGCGCAGAGTATTTCCAGTGCAATTACACCCTGACAGGATATGTCTCCATATTTACTCTTTACAGGGTATCTCAGTAAAGGTAACTTATTCTGAGCTGCAGTTATTCCTTTCCTTGCATTGCATTTCATCTGAATAACAATCACAAAACCCAAAGCACTGATGAAGACTGAGTTACATAAAAGCTCCAGAAAATTCTTATATTATTGGACTGATTAGGTTATTTTTGGAAACAAAATATGCTTGATGCAAGTCATTGCCAATTGTTTCAGTGCCAAACTTTCTGTTGATTAAATAATTTATCAACCATTGCTTTTTGCTTGCTGTCTTGTGCCTGGTTGGCTGAAATCCTGCTCACATTGCAGCCTCTTTATTGCAGAGATGTCACATTGTTATGAATGTGGTTCACATGTTGTTCAGCACCACTGACTAGTAGAGACAGGCCATAAAGCATTATCAGATGGCATAACGGAACTACAACTCACCTGAATAGATAATTAAATCAAATCAGCTATGTCACAATACAAATAATTTCCCTGTCAATTAGTAGAACAAACCCATTTGCTTGATTTTACTTGATGCATTTTCTCTCTTTTCTCACCACATTAACTTTGTATGAAGCCGAGTACACCTTACATGTTGCTGTGATTTGTTTCTTAAACTGACAAAGACGCAGAAGCTCAGTACTTTCTCATTGCTCTGGCTGATTACCCAACAATCTAACAAATGGCTCATGTTTGTGATTGGCCCATTTCACTTATGAACCACCGAAGGCAAAACCAATCACACAAACTGGTGTGTGGCAGCTCCTGGGAGTGTTATGAGATATTTGGTGGTTCCTCACAGACACAAACATCCCAGGAATAATGAGGATAATAGACACAGCAGAATAACAGTGTTTCACGTAACTACTTTAAACTCTATTCCCTTCATAACAGATCGAAACCTTGTGTAACAGTGTTTACTTGTTGAAAAGTCTTTGTATGCCAAACCAGTGCTATTCTTAATACATTTCCCAATGTAGAACCTACACTGTTTTCTCTGTTAGAAGCATTACAATCACTGTCAAATCAAATTAAATAATTTTATTTAGTTTCAAATTATTAGGAATGGATACATAAATGCGCGATTAAACAGGGCCCAGAGATAAATCATTGAATCCATCATGTAATATTGATGCAAATACTGAGACAGAACAAAGGCAATGAAAATATTTCGGAAAAGCACAACATATACAAGCAGAACATTATTCAGTTGTTTAGCTCAGGGATATTTAACTACAGACTTACAAAATTCACATTCATGCTTTTTGCCAGATAAGGCCAGATAAATAGTGAGACATTTTATCAAACGATATAGAAATTTTGTCAGTTTGGAAGTAATGTGATTTAGTTTTTAAACTTTAAGGTATATGATATTCAATATGAGGGGGGGCTGAAAAGTTCCTAACCTGACTAAGAAGGAGTTATTGCACAGCAATGAAACTTGGCATACATTAAATTCAACCTTTCCTGATACTAACTGCATGGTTTCCTTCCAGATAAACCCACATTGGATACATAATTTAGAACTTTGAAAAGTAGTACTACAGACATTTCATGAAAATGTTTGCTTTTCACCCCTCCCCCATTCTCCCTACCCCTCTTGAATTCCACTTCCCAGTTCTGCACAGTTGATAAAGCTGGAGCATCATCCCCTATAGCAACCATGTCAGCATGAATGTCCTTAGGGGCTAACCCCTTTTTCTGCAGACATTTGATAAGACCACGGTGCCACGGATGGTTCACCAAATGTCTCTGGTACTACTTTTCAAAGTCTTAAATTATTTATCCAATATGGGTTTATCTGGAAGGAAACCATGCAGTTAGTATCAGGAGAGGCTGAATTTAATGTATGCCAAGTTTCATCACTGTGGAATAACTCCTTCTTAGTCAGGCCATGAACTTTTCAGCCCTCCCTCGTACTCCTATCATTTACTCAAAGTGCAACATTCATTGAGTTCATAAACTCAGTGGGTGAACAGACAGGCATACTTTTATGCTTCCATCTGTAAAAAATGGTTAGGTCAGTTCTACTTTGTTTTCTTTTGAAGACAGAGGATATTTTTATTGACTGAGAGGAATGGATTTTCAATGCACGTTTAGAGATTTGAGACCCTTAAGTCATTAGTATGCTTTACACTAATTGGGTAAAACAGAAGTTTCAAAGATACCCGAGGCCAAAATAATAATAATAATAGTAATAATAATAATAATAATAATAATAATAATAATAATAATAATAATAATGATGTCTATTGATTAACTAATAAGAGAATAAAACTTTGCCCTTTTCCACTCTATGAGGCAGGCACTGAGCCCCGTGCACACTGTCATTTCTGACATGAAGCTGCTCCGTGGGTGTTGACAGGTGTGGAGTTTGAGTGGGGATAAATATTACCTGTCAAACTGTAACGCAGATGTCCTGAGGTGAGCTCAGGAACAATAGAAACCAACTCTGCAGTGCATCACCCAATCATTACAGAGCATAGCACAATTCTATGTTAATAGACAGTTAATTGTCCAGAGACAATTGGATGTCAGACAGTTTGTTTTGAGTTAAAGCTATCTTTAATTCCACATGTAAATGTATGTGACTCAGAAGCACCCCACATACCTGGAGCACCTAGATGGTTTTATTGAGTTGACCTCACTGTGCCTGTTAAAGTCTCCACTGTGACCACTGATCTACCTCATAGTTCGTGTTGCGTTACCCCTGGTGTACTATGTATGCTAGCAGCTTGGAATTCACACACAGTTAACTAATAGGAACAAGCATTAAAGTATACCTGTACTGGTCATGCTTATGACATTAATTGTGCTTTGTGTTTTACTTATAAGCAGGAGAGGAGGAAATTCAGTAAAAAAAAAAAAAAAAAATCACCATAAATGTACAACACTGGACCTTATTATTACATGAATTACATGTGGGGGCAGAACCTATGTGGAGCAGTCATTGTTGGCCAGAAGTGACGCACCAGCATTGTTTCCAAGTAATCGAGTGCAAGTAAACAACCAGCAGTCAGTGAGCAAGACCGAGTGGAAAGCACATGTTCACTGACCAGTCCATCACAGCCGTACACAGACCTATCTCACCTCTGTCAGTCCAGCTGAATCAAAACCGGTCATCCGGTGGTGACTTGACTGAGGCTACACATAGACAGTAAAGGCTCCCACAAAGTTGGGCGTACTGTGTGCCTACTCTGCTTTGGGTCCGCATTGAGTCTTCCTTGAGTACACCTGGTCTTCCACGGAGTCAAGTTCACTCAACTCTGCTTTTGCAAAAGCGGCATGGCGTTCTCACTTTTAATTCCATGTTTGTGCGTTTTGAGGGGAAAATCTGCATGCAGATGGACACGCAAAAGTGTCTGAAATTTGCCATTTATCAAGGTAGTATGCACGTCAGGTCAGTGGCACCTGTAGCTGTATGTCTGTACTGCGTACCGGTGTAATCGCTGTATGTTCGTACTGAGTGACAGAAAGAGAGAGAGAGGGAGAGAGAGAGGTAGACAGTGATACATATAGACAAGTAACTGGGAGCTGATGGAGAGCCTTGCTCAGAACTGGATCCGAGGTTTGAGGGGCTGTGCCTGGCTGTGAGCCGCCACAGGGGGTGGGGGGGTGTGTCTGCGGTCTTGGGGGAGGTGGGGGGTGCTGTTGGGGGGGGTGGGGTGCCCCCCTAATACAACTGTAGGGGAAACACTGTAATAAATCTGCATCGCTAGTGCTCCTATTATTTTAATTTTTACTGATCTCTTTAGCTGTATGTGCTTGTTCAGTTATGTTGCCAAATCACATTGGTATGCCTCTGGTAATGATGCTATCTATGGCAGATCAATAAAACATGAACAGGGTTCCTGTGGACATTGCATATTTTTTATGACACTGCAGAAAATGCAGTTTGTGTTGCTCTATATTCATGAGACAACTGGTGTTTAGAGACTGGGATAGGATGTCTGAGATCTGAAAGTGCAAGAAACCAGAAATAAAATTTCAGCAGGGAGATTTTTTTATGCAAAATGGCAGCTGAGCATTTCGGATATCTTAAAGTTAATGATTACCTCTTTTGTTTTCACTGCATTTAGAGAGAGGCTGTTGTTTTGGTACTATTTGTTTGTGCAGGTCCCTCACCATCTTCATATAAACATCTTCATTGTTGTCATGTCATGATAAAGACACCAATCTAGAGTTTTAGTAACAAAGATGTAAAGCAGCTTTTCAATGATGCGGCTGCATGGCTAGAATTTCAGATCAGGTTAATTACCTCTGCCAAGTATAACGGCAGGGGTTATGTTTTCATCAGGGTTTGTCTGTCTGTTTGGCTGTTAGCAAGATAACTCAAAAAGTTATGGACAGATTTGGATGAAATTTTCAGGAAATGTTGATACTGGCACAAGGAACAAATGATTCAATTTTGGTGCTGATGGGGGGGGACTGATCTGCTTTGGCGGAAGTCTGCGCTCTCCAAGTGCTTTTCTAGTTATTTTCATGAATCCGTCTGTTGTTTTATCTAAAATGAACAAATATAATTCCTTTATGTTACTCAACCAGTGGTTTACACCCCAAAGTTATTCTATTTAGTATCAGTGAGAGCAAGGAAAACCAGGAACCTTCCATTATTCGTGATCTTTTGTGATTTTTTTTTTTTTAATATTATGACAAAAAATAGGCAGTTATCTATTAACCAATAGAAAGTTTAAAAGCAAGTCTCAGGATGTTTGGTACATGTTCTGTAGCCTTTGAGACACTATTGTCTTTTCTCATCTGAACCCTGGATCTGTGGATATTGTTTTTTTTTTTTTTTTTTTTTTTAAGTCATGCCATTTCATCACCCCTTGCATTTATAGGACAGTGGGGTCCTGTAAAAGCGCCTTTAATGAAAAGGAAAGCTTCAAATTCTTTCACCAGCTTAGTGATGTTGATTGTGTAGATGGTCTAAGCTCCAGAAAAGCTGCCAAGTGTTCTAATGGTGCTAAATATGACGTTAGATTCCTATAGGTTACTGCCTATTTCAGGTACCTTTAAAACAAACAAACAAACAAACAAACAAAAAACCGCACCATTACCTTCCTCTAATTGCTCAATTACTGACAGCAGGTAAACTGCACAGTTTCCCCATTGTAGTGTTCTTCTGTAGTGTTGCTACTGCCTGCCTTACTTCTGTGAGGAGTTTCTCAGTAATATGCTGTCAATATAATTTCATTTCACCAAAAAAAAGTATTTCTAAAACTGTAAGGCAAGTGAAGTAGTCAGATGATTTAAAAAAAAAAAAAAAAAAATCAATTCACTGTTGGCAGCCATGAGAAAAAGAGCAAGAACATCCTGCCCCATCAAATGAAAGTTTCTGATGGTAGGGAAAAGAAAAACGAGCTGCACAACAGTGGGAATCTTAGAGGAATTAATGTTGTGTCTTTTGTTTCACTTTCACTTTGTATGGCCGTATGTGTAGTTATTGTGAAGTACGTACAATGTGCCCCCCCCCACCTATATAATCTCCCCAGTGGTATGTGCCCCCTTCATATTCATATTCCTGATTTCCACCTCGTATATGACTATCTGGAAGTGGCCCTGCTCAGAGTGGTAGAGAAAACTGTTGTTGTCTATTTCTATCACTGTGGTCATGTTCATACTGTAAATGAACCACTCTGTGGAGCGACTGCAACCGAGCTGAAACTGCTTGGAAGAGGTGGTCTCAGCTCGGTTGCAATCGCTTCATTGTTTTGTTCTGGAACGGAGCACGATTACTGCTTTCACATATACCCAATCGACCTGAGCCAAAGACTTCTTCCAGAACAAGGGCTCCAATCGATTCAGGTGTGAAAACACCCGAAATGTTATTGACATATTGATATTTAGTCCCACCCAAAAAGTGACATCACCTATTTAGTAAATGAATGGCCGAGTTAGAAAGTGAAATTAAACGTAATCAGTAACAATTAGTTGCCACATACATCAGGTTGTGACAAGCATATCTTGATGTGCAACCATCCGTTAGTTATCTGTCCAACACTGCAGCTGTTCATGTTTCTCCAGCGAAGGGTTAAATCAGACTGTGGATGTGAGATGAATCCACTGTCCCTAGACAGCTAATTATGGATCCCACCAGTAGTTTGAGTCATTGAGATTTTGCAACATGAGTGTTGAAAGTGCAAATGTTAAAGAAAAGCTGCATATCACCTTGGACTTGTTTAAAGTTGTCCAGTTTATGAGTCAGTGCCAACAGAGAAGCACACACGGCTAATAAGTAGTTAATTTGACACACTGGCAGCTTTATAAAACAATAATGTAGGACAGACATTCTAAGAGTTGGATTATTCTCAAAACACACCTGTCTTGTAATGGGTTTAATGACTGTTTAATATGTCTGTGAGTAATATTAGGATTTGAAATTTTCACTGTCACTATTTATGTTGTCTGTACTTGTTTTATAAGGTGGAAAAAAAATACAAGATTGGTACTTTGCCAGAACTTTGTTATTTCAGGTTTTTCATGAGGGAAAACCTCAGAGAAAGCATTGAGTTAAAGATATAAACACTTCAGTGCTTTATACTTTATCACATCAGACAGAGCCCTGCAGATTGTATGGATGGCAGCACCAACGTCAGGTTGACCTTCTCAATTTAATAGTCAGGAGAGATCTGTGGACTATCATAAAATCAATTTTTAAGAAAGAACAGTGTACATAGATCAGTAAACTGCAGCTTGGGTTGTTTTAAAAAGCCCATGTGTTTAAATGATAACTAATAATGACTGACACATAATATGGCTTCCACGAAATGAAACAAATTTACTGTTTAGTGTTATTAGAAATAAATGTCAGGACAGTACTGGCATGGTTTACTGTAACTGAAAAACTAAAACAACACTTATTTACATAGTTTGTCCAGAAACAACACTGATAACTTGTGAACAGTGGTCAGTCATATGGGTTATGAGCTGCGCTGGTTGGAAATAAGAATGCTGTTATAACTGTATTTGTAAGAATGATTTGTGACATTTTACAACATCACATTGACACTTTGATGAGGATGCCAGTTACCACGGCAACCAGAGTTATTACACCACCTTCCAGTAATGTCAAAGCGGGTGTCAATGAGAAGGTGAAGACTATGCGGTGCCTTCAGTCTGTTCAAAAGAGAAAAAAATGTGAGATAATTACAGAACAGCAGTCAGAATGTATCCACATAGCATTAATGTTTGCTGATGAGCTGCAGCAGGAAGTCGCTAAAAACAAACAAAAACAACCTAGTGGGTAAAATAGTTTCTTTCCATTCCAAGTTTATTCACATTCAGGTCAAGCGTCTTGGCGTTTTTAATATTTACAGATTCCATTAGCTACAGAAACCTCCTTCTCCTTTATTTTAATTCAACAGATTTACTATTGGGAAGGAAAAGTTATTAAAATATCCAGTAATTCACCACATAAGAAGGAATGATAGCGTTATAATGTGTCAGACGACTCTAAAGTTGGGCTTTCCTCACCAAAATTTTCACAATGGATCATAACCTCAGATCATTTCTATTTTTGGACTAGTCTTTGATTTTTATTTTAATATTAAATATATTGTTCAAAGTGGATAAGTGGATAATGCGAAAAGTGGTTTGCCCTTTTTGTTCTGCTGCCATTTTCCTGCCTATATGTCATAAATCACATGCTTGTAGGATGAAGCAAACATTTAAAAAATATAAATAGACTTAAACTTACAGTGGGAGGAACCTATAGAAAAAAAGGAAAAGAAAGGAAAAAGCAGAACAAAAGGAGTTATGCTCCAGCATTGAAAAAAATGCAACAGTCTGTTTACTCTGTTTTGATTATATACATCCAGTATAAAATAATTTGTTGTATTTTAAGTAATGTTAAGTGTTCAATATATATGCACAGTTTTAAACTTGTAAATACTAATTTTTTTGGAACCGTGCTAAGATTGTACCCTACTGGTCATCGGTGATAAAGGAAATCAACAATATAACAGGAATGGGCTTACCATTTAATTTTATCATGAATTACTTGGGTAACATACCACACGAGATGAGGAAATCTGACCAATGTCTTTTGTTAATATTATAAGCAGGGGCAAAAAAAAGCCATTACTCGAAAGTGGTTGTGCGAAGGTCCCCCAACACTTCTGGACTGGACAAGTGTTGTAAATGAAATTTATGACATGGAAAGATTGACCTTCTCATTAAGACTCACTACTGATAAATGTCAAAAACAATGGGAAAAATGGAATGTGTTAATCAAAGAAATCCTTGACTCTGTATAATCTTATTCTAATTTGTCCTGAACCTGTCTGTGTTTTGTTTGTCTGGAGATTGAACCTAGATGCTCTAATTGTTGTGGTCTGTCTTTTGTTTTTGTTTATTTTATCTATCATAAAATATGGAGATAAAAATAAAGTATATATATATGTATATATATATATATATATATATATATATATATATGTGTGTGTGTGTGTGTGTGTGTGTGTATATATATATATATATATATATATATATATATATATATATATATATATATATATATATAACATGTAAATAATAATGTTCACAGTTTGAGTAATGCCGTCATGTTCAAATCCTGATGACCACAGCAGCTGATATTAGTGCAAAGGCACTAAAGTAATCTGAAACAAGTACATCCGTATGTACTTTATAACGTACACTGACAGTCATTAAAAACTGTGAGGCAAGAACTGGTGGAATGATTTTTATTTTGTGACCTAAAATTTAAGCTTTGTGTAACAGACAATTACAGTGATATATTAACAATGAGAAAACCTAGAAAAAAGGTCAAAACAATAACTTAATCTTAACAAAAATGACAAAAAAAGGTGACTGTCAAAAAAATGTCTAACAGCAGTCAGTACCAAATGTGGCCTCCGTTGGAGTTAATGCAGGTGGTAATCCGCTGGTGTATACTCTGGACTGATCGTCGTAATGTTTCCTGCGGTATCCGGATCCACTCCTCCTGTGCCTCCTGGCCCAATTCTTGCCTATTCTGATGCTGGGGTACCCGACTGCTCAGCTGCCTACCAAGTTGATCCAACAGGTGCTTGATGGGGTTCATGTCTGGAGAATATGCGGGCCATGGCAAGACATTCACCCCTTGCGGCTCCAGGAATTCCTGGGTCACACGTGCTGAATGCCGGCAGGTGTTGTCCAGCTGGAATACCGTAACATCTTGCTGCTGCTGCAAGAACAGGAAGACGTATGGCTGCATGATCTGGTCAGTATAGCGACGAGCAGTCATGTTGCCATCCACAATCACTAGATGTGTTCTGTGGTGACAAGAAATTCTTGCCCACACCATCACACTGGCACTGGAATGAGGGCTCTGCTGGCGAATACAGCACTCAGCGTAACATTTGCCACGGCACCGCCATACACTTCCCAACCACCCAGGTGATCCTGACAAAACCTGCTCTCGTCTGAGAACATCACACCAGCCCAGCGCTGATGGGTCCACCTCAGGTGTTGTCTGGCCCATCTCAGCCACATCCGTCGGCAGGCTCTTGCAAGGACATTACTCCAGACAAACCTTCTTGTTTGCAGTTTGGCTTCCCGCAGTCGATGACGCACAGTTGGGCTGGTTATCCTGGGGGCGTGTCTTCCAGATGTCTCATGTGCTGTGTGACTGGTGGGGCGAAACCAGTCCCTCAGGACAACCCCATCTATGATTAAAAACCAATTGAAATAACAGGCAGTTTGTGACTGAGTTTTCTTATACCTATAGCAGTGGTTCCCAACCTTTTTTGGCTCTTGACCCCATTTTAACATCACAAATTTCTGGCGACCCCAGACATTCAAAACGGAGACATTTCTTTTGCTAAAATTAATTGGTTTTTGATCATGTAATAGTTTGCTATACTATGTTATAAATAAATGTTAATTTTAGACAACATTTAGTCCATATAATGTGTATTATTATGGACGGAGGCAGAAAAGCCAGGTGTAGATTACTGCACAAAGTGAGAATTTGATTTTCCTTGGTCAGGATATGTACAGTCAGTCCAGCTTGGATTTACAAGGCTGACAATTAATACTGAACAAACAAGAACTCAAACTATGAATTATGCAAGAACTGCAGCATCTGAAACTGACCACAATGAACATTTGAAAGATAAACAGAACCACAGTGCTTCAGTTTCAGCTTCACAGTTTGTCATGTCTTTAATGGATTGGGATTGTCTCTGTCAACTCACCATATATTTTTTATTAGTAAGATTTTTTTTTATTTTTATCATTTACTAGAAATTTCAGGTGACCCCATTTGAATTCCAGGCAATCCCACTTGGGGTCCGGACCCCAAGGTTGAAAAACACTGACCTATAGCCTACATTGCTGGCACTGACTTTCACTCCTAAGATGGGGATCAATAAATCGTAAGATGGGGGGGCTGGGGGGATGAGATGAATAAAACAGGGGAATAATACACATGAGCTGGGGGAGGGAGTTCTCCATAAGTACCATGACGTACCCCTCTCTCTCTCTCTCTCTCTCTCTCTCTCTCTCTCAGGTACGCACAACACATATGGATGTTTACCTGCAGGCACCAATGTACATATTCAATTGCATCTTAATCGATTAGGTTTTATGTTACATTTTACAGTCTGATTGAGTCGCCTGCTCTCCATAAATCTTCTATCATATTGGTGTGATTGGCCCTTTTCCATCGTCCTGAAACTTAATTAGACCATCTCTCACATCACAGGTGTGGTCGGCGCAGAAAATTAAATGTTTCAAGTCTTTTTAGTTTGCATTAAAGAGGAATGTTCAACTGTTCGACATGTAATAGGACCTACCATTAAGTCAAAAAAGAATTAGGCCTGTTGATTGGTGGTTTTTTCATGATTAAAAAAAAAACAAAACAAAACAAAAAAAAAAACTCTTTTTTTTTTGGACAAATCGTATCCTGGTGTACAGTCCATATGTCATGCCACTTCACTGTAGGTCAAACTGGCCTGCACCATCCACAAGGCCCTCAGACATTCTTCTCAGACGTTCTTCATGTGACAGACGTGGCATTTTGACATGCACTGGAATAACACTGGTGGCCTTTTTAGGCCATAATGAAAGGCTTTCCAAGCCACTCCTCAAATTGTACAGATTCGTATTGTTTATTGCTCAAAATGCATTTGGTCCACTTTTCCAAAGAGGCCCCCAGATGTGCAATGAAGCATGACCAAGAGACAACTCATCAATTTCTCAACCAGTCACACACAAAGTGATGAAACAAAACAGACTTTATGAACTCATCCTCCCCACTTATCTAAATACACCAAATTTTGTACCTCAGAGTTTTTAATGACTGTCAGTGTACATTACGATAACATCAGTACCTGTTCAGAGTGAGTCCCACCCTCCTCTAGTCTTAAACATCTTATCACATTTATTAAATGCTCACCTGCACTTCCAGCTCTTCCTCGTCTCGCTTATCTAATTTGGAAACACTTACATGTGTATTGAGCTGTCACTCTTCCCCGCTCTATCAAATTAAAATGTATAAATGCAGTTGCTCTTTATCAGACTTGCTCTTTTCCTTCCCAGCGTTATTTAGTAAATGTGCAGAGTGTGAACACTTTCACTTGTTTGTCTGTAAAACTTTTGTGCCTGCCAGCTGCGTTCACAAAGCTGTTCCATAAAATACTGATAAAGTGAGCAGCCAGGGCTCCTGCTCACACTTGAAGTTATTTTCCTGTAAGGCAGCATTTTTCACAGGCTTTTCTGTTTTTAATTACAAACAACAATACAGTCAATGTAAGTTTGTAGGCTAAAAAAAAGTTGAGAGTGCACAAGCAGTGATCATAGTGGAATAAATGCAAATCTATTCAATGCTATTCACAGATTGATGTTAAACTTTGTGGTTCGGTGGTGCAAGTATATATGAGGAACTTGAGTGTTGTAAACCACAGTTATCCAACTTATTTGATAGAGTATTAATGACAAACTGAATACATTTTCAAAGGGGTTATATGTAATATTGATGTACAAGAATAATGCACTCATTACATATTCAATGCACTTCAACCACCACCAAATTAACACTGCATTTATCCATAAATTATTATTTACCATATAAAGAAGGATGCTTATTGTTCACATACATTTCTGTTCTGATATTCTTAAGTTTTCTTCTGCAAACAAAACTCAAGCAGCCACTCAAAATAACACTGGTGTTGTAGAATCTTCATATGTTGCATAAGCCAGTACTTAACATTAGCCACAGTCAAACCACAAATTGCGTCCATTTTACGTACATTTTGGATGATTACCAGTAACATGGTATCTTTATACATTCATAAGCTTCATGATCAAATTAATCAGTTTGTAAGGAATGCTGCAATTTCAGCATCAGACTTCATTCTTTCACTTTGGTGTCCAGTGGTGAAAACAACAGCAATGTGTCTATTTTTTTAATCACTTGTTTTGTTCATTATTTCTTAACAGCCCTCAACTTGTCACTTTCTGCTGCTTTTGTCAAGGCCCTTTGGAGAATTCATATTTAAAGTTATGACCTATTGACCATATTTAGACTAAAGGGGTGGAGCTACAGGAGCCAGATGAGTCAGAGGTGAGACAATGTTAAGCGCTAACTTAATGACATGATAAAATAGCAAATTTCATCAAGCATACAGTGGAACCTATTAACCACAACTACAGGAAATTTGTCTTTCAGTGAAAAAAAAAAAAAAAAATAGTAGATAAACATAAACTCTGAAAGTCTGATTTGACAGATGAGTAAGATATGGTCCTGTCAATCAAAGCATGACACAACAAACATCTCAACCTTATCTTTTCCTTGCGATTTAATTTATGGAGGAAAAAAATATAGGTCACCAGATCACATTAGATAGTCCAAATGATACAGATGAGACTGAAATGAGTCCAGGAAAAACATGACAGTATTTTTAGACAGAAGTTCAATGTGCATTTATGGGAGCCAGAGCTTTTTGGAGCCGACCCCAGTGGCCATCGGTGGTATTACAACTTTAAGATACTTCACAGTTGGTTTTATTTTCTCACAGATGTCCTCACTACTCCCTCTTATGGTCATATACATTCATATATAGACTTATTGCTGTGCCTTAATTAGTTCATATCAATGTGGTACAATACTAGTGCATTTGTGAAATGACATCTTTATCACTTTTTTACTTTAGTGGTAATTTTAGGTTATTGTTTGCCTGTTTTTCTGAGCTCATGAGGAGTTGAGTTTTCAGGGATGCATGATTCTCACAGTAAAAAAATGACATTACAAACATTATTTTACATATTAAACCACCCACCAGTATATATAGTAGATAAAATGAGCTCAACCATAAACGTGTACATCAATAAAATGCAAAATACACATCCATGTAGAAATAATATAAATAATAAAACATCATACATACAAGTTATAATAAAACGCTTGCAGGAACCTCATTGTGAATCTTTACTGCACAATGACTTCTTTGAGTGCAAAAATACATTTTTTATTCTATGTTACTAGTACTTTTACTCCAGCATGTGAATGTTCATTTCTCCCATCATTGCCTGTCTGTCAGTGGGAGCAGATAAATATGGTGTAAGTCCATGTCACTGCTTGTTTGGGATCACTTGATTAGGTCTAGAAGAGCAAAAGGAAGAAATTGGGGCAAAAGCTGAGACTAGTTGTAGCATTTTGTGTGGGGAGAATTCGCCTGGAGCAAGGGGAAAGAGCCGGCAGGCCAAATAGGACTGGGCAGAGGTCTTGTCCCTGCACTCAGAGGGGCTGTTTCAGAAGCAACACGATGAGAAAGGCAGGACATCCCCCTCAGACAACGCACCATTTAAAGAAAGAGGAACTGGTGAAGCTGCTTATAAGTATAAACAGTTATACAAGGAGAAGGCAAGGGCATGCACATTATTTTCAAAGTAGAGCTACATTGGGGGAAAAAAATTGTACACATTACTTGCTGGTAATACAGACACATTATTTTTTTTTATTCACCTGTTCTTTTAATAACATTTACAGTTGTGCATCTTCACTTTAGTTTTCATTTTAGTTCAGGGGTCACATTCAGCCCAATGGGATCTCAACTGGGCCAGACCAGTAAAATAGCACCAAAATAACCTATAAAAAAATCACAACTCCAATTTTTTATTTGTTGTTAGTGCAAAAATAGTAAAATTACATAATAAAAATGTTTATATTTACAAAATATGAATAACCTGAACAACCATGAACCACCTGAAATCTTAAGTCTTAAGAAAAATTACTGAATTTTAACAATATTATGCCTCAGATTATCATTTAAGCATGTGTATTGCAACTGCAAAGGCACAAAATATTTGGTAACCTGCCTCTTGAACTGAAGAAAATATTATTTAATATGGCCTGTATTTTTCTGTTTAATTTTTGCACTTCATAAATTCATCCAGTGGGCCAAGTTGGACCCTTTGTTGGACAGGTTTTGTCCTGCGGGCTATATGTTTGAGCAGAAAAAAAAAAAAAGAAAAAAAAAAAAAAGAAAGTTGATTAAGGTCTTAATTTGCAAAATCATATATGCAGGGTGACACAAAAAATGGGAACTTTTGAACAATCCAATAAAACCAAGAGTGATGGAAGAAAAATATTTTATTCATAGTAACTGAAACCTTAAAACATGCCATTTAAGAAACAATGATAGAATTTTCATTTTTTTAAAAATTACAGGGTGACCCAAAAAAAACGGGAATTTTTGAAGTGCATATTGACAGACATGAGCAAGTGGCAGCACTGCGAGACAGTGACCTTGAGCAAGTAAACACACCCCCATTTTAGTAACCATTGGCAGCTGTGCGAGAATTGTTCGGTAACTGTGTGATCTCAAGATTCGATAACGTTCCCTGGCCCCCTAGATCACCAGATTTGTCCGTTTGTGATTTTTTCTTGTGGGGCTATTTCAAGAGTAAAGTGTACACGACTCGACCAAGAACTCTGAATGAGTTAAAACAGAGAATTCAGGATGAAATTCACAGTATCCCAGCTGAGATGTTGCAGCGGTCAATGAGGAATCTCAACAGCAGATTTCAAGAATGCATTCGTACAGGAGGACGCCATCTACAGGAAGTAATTTTTAAAAAAATGAAAATTCCATCATTGTTTCTTAAATGGCATGTTTTAAGGTTTCAATTACTATGAATAAAATATTTTTCTTCCATCACTCTTGGTTTTATTGGATTGTTAAAAAGTTCCCGTTTTTTTTGTGTCACCCTGTGTAATTTATTTTATTTTACAAGTTTTTTATTTGTTTGTTTTTTATAAGAGATATAATATACCATAAATACTGGATTGGATTGGACTTCTTTCTTTATATGATCTGATTTAGTGTAGGTTTGTTTAAAAAAAAGCAAAACAAAAAAAAAATGTTGTTGGTTCTGTTATGAAACATAATAAAAACCTTTGGGTAATACTTTAGTTGCATTTAATTTTAATGCTCGGAAAAGCTATTTTGATGTTAACCATATACCAGAAATTCATGTTTGTTGCAAAATCAAAATTTAATAATAAAAAGTATTGCTATCAGATCAGTATCGACAAAACAAATCATAAAAAAATCGCATCATATCGGAAGCAAAACAATCCAGATCTGGACATCAGTAGTTGTGCCATGGATCTTTCCTAAATAAATGAAGAACCCCATGAGCTGTATTTTCTCGGGGAGGATTGTTTGAATTTCCTTGAAACTTTTTTGTGGGAAAATATTAATATTCATGGGATGAATTTAAAAATGAACATCTGCAGTGAATTTGGCGCAAACCCTTAGGATTCCATGTGAAAAAAATCTAATTTTCAAGGAAATCATTTACATGAACTGGTAGAGCTAGTTGAGTTGGTTTTGAATTACTCTTTATTTCACTTGGATTTCTTTGCTGTTTCAGTGGTATATTTAAAGCCATTTCCTGTGTGATTCAGTAGTTCTCGCACAAAAATATAAAAATACACATTAAAAACCTTCCAGTAAGTGATGATGTAATATTTACTTCTTTGTAGCTTGACAGACCTGTAGGAAGGATTCACTTGTTTTGATAGTCCCTGAAGTGAATAAGTTACTGAAATAATTATTATTTAGACTATTCTGGACTTTTATATACGACATTATTGCAACAGTATTTCTATAAAAGAGAAATGAGAGTCAGAGGGTATGTGATGTGAAGCAGAAATGTTCAGAATAATATATGCTGCATGCCATATTAGATTCTTGATTTAAAAGAAAAAAAAAAAAAAATCTAATTCTTATTCACTCTTTTAGTTTGATTCTTTTTTAGTTCACATGAACCCCCTTTCTGTTCAAATAATTTGAATACTGCAGACAATTTTGGACTTTTCTTTGGAGTTAGGAACCCAAAACCTCAAATAAATATGACTCAAACTCTTAATTTTATCCACTATATCTTCAAATGTAGTGATTTATCCTGTTGTTTTACTCACCCAAAAACCAACAACGAAAAGGAAACAGTATCTATTTGCAGTTATGTAACTTGTGACGTTGCAATATTCCCTGTTTTTGGAACACCTTCAAATAGAACCTCTGATTTATTTAAGTGTGATAATCGATCTGCTTCCAAGTCTGTTTCATAGTCATTTCAAAAGCTTCCAGTGCATGGTAGGCATCAGTTACACTAGATTTACAAGTGCGTCAGTCGTTGTAGTTTCATTTTTATTTAGTTTTTAGTCATCCTCCACTTATTGTGTAATCTGAGCCTTGAATAAAAGTGACTGAAATAGAATTGAAAAGAAAAGAAAGCCTTGCACCTTTTAGCTCAGCCCCACAAATGCTTTTGTTGCTCTTCTGCAAGACTGGGCTGTAATCAAAATATTCTCATGCAGTACAAAAGCACTCTGTCCCTGAAACTTTAGAAATTTTTAGTAAATATTGTTTGCACAAGCATTAAACATCTTCATTTGTGATTTGACTTTTGTTATGTTCCATTGCTGTCCCATTCCCAAAGAAGTAAATTCATCTAAATTCTAGATCCGTCTTATTTCAGACGGGAATTTACAGGGTGGGGAAGCAAAATTTACAATATTTTGAGGCAGGGATTGAAAGACAGTGTATGACCAATTAGTTTATTGAAAGTCACGAGAATTTATTTGCCACAAGAAAATTGACATAATAGAAAATGTTTTTTTTCTATGTGTCCTCCTTCTTTCTCAATAACTGCCTTCACACGCTTCCTGAAACTTGCGCAAGTGTTCCTCAAATATTTGGGTGACAACTTCTCCCATTCTTCTTTAATAGTATCTTCCAGACTTTCTCGTAATAGTTTTGCTCATAGTCATTCTCTTCTTTCCATTATAAACAGTCTTTATGGACACTCCAACTATTTTTGAAATCTCCTTTGGTGTGACGAGTGCATTCAGCAAATCACACACTCTTTGACGTTTGCTTTCCTGATTACTCATATGGGCAAACGTTTCTGAAAAGGTATGGATAATAGTGTTAGGTATGATTATGACATCAATATATGTCTTGTTTCAAAACAATTGACGTAGTGCCTGCTGAGAAAAAACAACTAAATGTTCATTGTAAATTTTGCTTCCCCACCCTGTAAATGTGGAATAGCAGCAACAACAGTGCAAATCACGGAGGAAACGAAGCCCATTTTACAATTCTATGTAATATTAGTTTGTGTTGCATTGTTCAGTCTTCCTTTATTTGCTGCTAGTTTGCGCTTGTTCGAGTTTTCGTTTTAATTCTGACCCCTATCTTTCCTCGATCAGATTATGTTTCCTGTCACTTATTGTTTTTCCTGCCCACTGAATACCAATCAGTTGTAACCCTGCTGTGGATGTGATTAAACATCTGTGCTGCTGACACGACATGGCTGCAGATCAACTCGCCGTTCAGGTTACAGCCTCGTACAGTACACCATAAAAAAAACTTCAAACCTGGTGGACCGAAGTCTCCTCTCTGTGCTCCTGTAAATTGAATAGATTGCCTGCAGTGAGAGTTTTACACAACAGAACATTTTAGAGACCGAAATTGCACATTCAGTCGCTATGTAAGAATAATAGCAGCTTTTTGTCCTGCTGCAGCTTCTGATATTTATAGGGATTGCTCCTCTGTGTTTAGCCCAAAATGAGTGTTTATTCATCTGCCAAAAGCTCAGAAAGTGACGCCTGAAGGTTGTGATGGATCCCGCCTTGTTTCCGGATGTTTTCTCCATTACATCTCAGGAGTGACAGGCATCTTTGATCTTCCCTTGTTTGTGTCAACATTAATCTTCATTAGCATGAAAGACGCAGGTTGCCAATTATCCGCGAACATTAATTTTGTCTTTGACAGTTGGGTCTCAAAGTTGTCCTCAGGAGGTTTAATTTGTATTCAATGTTTTTTTGTTTTTTTTTTATTTATTTTTTTTTTTCCTCCGACATTTCAGGCATCTGGAAAACGCTCTCCCCCTTGTCTTCTATGGACAAAATAATGGCAGCGTTTCAGCCTCCTCCTTCTCCTCCTCCTCCTTCTCTTCTTCATTGTATTCACTTTATTTTCCTCACACAAGACAAATCCCAGACAAATGTCATACAGCTCTCAGGCTCCCTGTCGCTTGGAGCTTTTATCTATTTATCTGGGTGTTCGGGACTCCTGAGCTGTCAGCTTACTTTAGCGGCCTCATAGAATTTGGCTGAAGGTACTGCACCCACCGTTGTGCAGTTGATGTTGTCACCGTTTGACTTCTTAATGTTATGAATGGATCCAACAGTCCTCCCGATTGTGATTACTGTTGTGGTTCACCGTGAAAGCTTTTTGCCGAGACAAGCGGTGACAGCAGGGGCGTGAAGAAATAGAAGATTCTGCAGTGTTCCCCTCTGAGTTGTACTGTATCTCTGGTGCAGATAAGGGGTGGGGGTCTCCTCTAATATTCAGTGATGTATTTGTACAATAGAGGTTGTTACATATCAACTTGACTATTGATAGGCTAAATGGTTTATTTAAATTTATTCATAGTGAGATTTGTTTGTGTTTTGTCTATCAACACAAAGAGTTTGCAAGAGTTTATGTAGCATTTGCTGACACAGTTCATTCTCAACACTGTTAAGCTCTTATGTCAGAGTGGCTTAGTGTTGCGGAAGTCCAAGTTTCTGTATATCTAAAGCAGTGGTTCCCAACCTTTTTTGGCTCTTGACCCCATTTTAACATCACTAATTTCTGGCGACCCCAGACATTCAAAATGGAGACATTTCTTTTGCCAAAATTAATTTGTTTTTGATCATGTAATAGTTTGCTATACTATGTTGTAAATAAATGTTAATTTTAGATGACATTTAGTCTATATAATGTATATTATTATGGACAGAGGCAGAAAAGCCAGGTGTAGATTACTGCACAAAGTGAGAATTTGATTTTCCTTGGTCAGGATATGTGCAGTCAGTCCAGCTTGGATTTACAAGGCTGACAATTAATACTGAACAAACAAGAACTCAAACTATGAATTATGAAAGAGCTGCAGCATCTGAAACTGACCACAATGAACATTTGAAAGATAAACAGAACCACAGTGCTTCAGTTTCAGCTTCACAGTTTGTCATGTCTTTTATGTATTGGGATTGTCTCTTAACTCACCATAAATTTTTTATTAGTAAGTTTTTATTTTTTATCAATTATTAGAAATTTGAGGCGACCCTACGGTTGAAAAACACTGGTCTAACGACCACCAACGATTCAAGCAAGACACTGTTTTGAACTAGACTAGTTAAACAGAGCTGAATAGAATCTGACTGCAGAAAGGGAGCCTTTTGGTAACAACAGATAAACATTGGCCACTGCCATTAGTGCATGTCACCTTATTTGCTGATAGGCTGGCAGCTCTACAGCTACTATCAACTACTGCTTGTGTTAAATAGTAATGACATGTTTATTTCTTCATGGAAATGTAACTGTAGGCCAACAGTAAGACAGAAAGTCAGTATTCCACATGTAGGCCTATAACACTGTATCATCTATCACATTTTTACTAATATACTAACTTATATTATCCCTAAATGACACAAGAAGAAAGAAAAAGGGGAGAAGATACAGATAGCTGCAAGCGTTAAACTTTGCAGTTCCTTATTATGAGCTTACATTTTAGTTCTGCCTCTGTCACTTAATTAAGAAAGTTTAGATTAAGCACACTAATGTTTTCTGTCAACCTTCAGAAGATGAATAAAGTATCAAAGATATAACTTTCTACATCTGAAGTTAAAACCTCATACAGTTGCTCCATATGGAACACTTTGCTCATTTTGCTTTAATCATGCCTTCCTTTTCATTTTACTGCCTTTAGCTAATAAGGCATTCAACAAAAACTCATTCTTACACATTAATTACACTCCTAGAATTTGAGAAACTGTTTTTAATCACAGACACCTCTTAAACTATAGACTTAAAAGAAGCTGAGTCATTGATTTCACAAGACACAACTTTGACTCTTACAGTTGAATCAGGCTGTCATTTACATTAAAAAGCTAGTTTCCTGGTAATAGAGATTACTTGATGACATTTTGCTTAAGTTTGGACATCAGCGGTGGCGATACACTGACTAGTGGTGCGTAGTGGTTCCTGTGAATAAGTGGTACTTAACAAGACATTTACAGGCACCAGATCTTTGGTGAGGTTGCTGACATGGAGAAATTTCTAGTCAATTAGTTACAAGGCTGTGTAAGACTTGGCTATCAGAAGTGTGTTCAGATCAGATTTTGTGTTATGTGTCGACAGGAAGTATCCACGCCAGGAAAGAAGACACAGTCATCATTATTTCTCACCTCACCCCCTCCAACAGTCTAGCCAAGGTTGAACTCTCAGCTGGAGACATCATTTATATTTTATAAAGTCTTATTTAACACGACGATGTGTTTCTCATTTTGCATGACATCATCTCTGCTGCAGTCTGGACAGCACAGTTATTCTTTTAACTTAGTCTCTCAGTTTAGTTTGAAGATGAAGCTCAGGAGGTAGAATGTTGATGCTTACTTATTGGGTAAAAAGGATATCCTGTATTGTTCATTGCTTTGTACACCATAGCCTACTAGGCAAAAATGGAGATGATTTTGCCAGCTGTTCTATTTTTTTGTTTTTGTTGTATTGTTTATTGTAGGTTTTTATTTTGCTGTCATGTTTTTGACTATTTTTATTATTGAATTATTTTTCATTTTTACTATGCTGCTCAGAATAGTAAATCACAGAACCACATTTCAGATGCCACACCTCGAAATGCAAATAGTTTTCTGTTTTTTTTTTTTTTTTTTTTTTTTTTTTTAACGGATCATGTAGTTTTGGTGATTTGTACTCTGAGAACTCTTGCCAAATTGAAGCCACAACAGTGAAGTGACATCCAAAGGTGATGGTATGGTACAGACAACACACAGTAACAAACAGTGATACCCACTTTAGAGAGTCTGATGGAGTCGGCGAGACGCTGCATCAGGCTCGGGAAATGCTTAAGGATGATGGAGTGTGCACTGGGGGTTTCTTAGATGAAGTGTGAGTGCAGCAGTGCCTCGTGGCAATCATTCAGGAAAGACTGTGCAGATATCAACCCGTGAATGCAATCTAGAAACTGCCAGCTGCACTTGAGCACAGATCATGTGACAAGATGGATATTAGGCATCATTAAACTTACATCAATAAATCAGTATGGAGATACAGCAGGCCGATATCTGCACTTTATGTAAAAATAGTGTTTGTTCGTGTGAGTTTCATCCATGTTTGCATTTACAGTCCTTAAAGGTAGATTCCTCGACAGAAAATATAATCAGATGTTTATCTGAGTGAACGAAGAAGAGCTGTGCTGTTAAAGTTTAGACTGTTTGCACTGTTAAAATACATTCTGCTGAATGTATGTATGAAGACAACAGGTAAAACACTGGGGAGGTGCTGACTTCGCATTAATAAGGGAAAAACAGGAACAAGAGATAGGCTTCTTCAGAAAACCTCTCATGGTGAATTCTATTTTCTACTCAGCCTTTTTTTTTTTCAACAACTGATTAATTCAAGACTATTATGCAGGTTTTGTTTACAATACAGGCACAGTAAAATGGTAATGATTTATCTGTACATAACTATTTTCAGTATTTATCATCATATAAATAGTAATTGTCATTTCTTTGTTGATAGTAAGCAGGAAAAGGATTTTGGAACAGATCCCTTCCATCTTCATTCATTCATTCATTTTCTGAACCTGCTTTATCGTCACTAGGGTCATGGGGGTCGCTGGAGCCTATCCCAGCTACTTATGGGCGAAGGTGGGGTACACCCTGGACATGTCGCCAGTTCATTGCAGGGCTGAACATATAGAGACAAACAATCACTCTCACATTCACATCTATGGGTAATTTAGATTAACTGATGAACTTATCAGTGCATCTCTTTGGATGGTGGAAGAAAGCCAGGGTACCCGGAGAGAACCCACGCAGACACGGGGAGAACATGCAAACTCCACACAGAAAGGTCCCACCTCCATTGACTGGTGTTGGAATGGAACCCAGGACCTTCTTGCTGTGAGGCACAAGCATTATCCACTGCACCCCTCCATCTTAACATAACTATTGTTTATACAAAAATCTACTTATAGGGATGGGAATTGATAAGAATTTAACAATTCCAATTCCATTATCGATTTTGAATTACCCATCCGATTCCTGTCATTGGGTGAGGGAATAAAAGAGTACAAATGGGTTTGTTTGCATTAACTGTCTTTTATATTTTCATCTCTGCACAAAAAAATGTAACATATACAGTATGCACAAGTGATGTGTGACGTAACCTTAGAACAAACCTAAAAAGTTTATCCTCATCTCGGTCATTTTCCTCTTTCCTGCCTCAGTGAAAGGAGTGGATAGAGGTGTGTGAGACCTGCAGATGCCTGCTGCAGCCTCTCAGCCTGAGCCTGGCAGTCATCATCATCGAAATTTGATGGAAGGAGATGGAGACGATTTATATGGCGAAAGCAGTTTACACAGTGAAATGGTGCTAACCTTAACACAACAGACAGGACTTGTAAGAGTTCAACATTACTTTCATCACTAATAACAGATGACGCCCTGGTGTTTGCTCTGCTGATTCACAAGCGTCGCTAAGTAGCGTATCAACCACATGACATTCCTGCAAATGAACTGCATGCTGTGTGGACAAATGTTTGATTATATTGGAGGTATTTCCCCCTTTTGAAGAAATGGAAGCTTTGAAAGTGTTACAAGTGGCCCTGGTGTCATCTTTTCATGTGAAATATAGCCATACTTTGGAGCGTTTTTGCCTCAACACCATGTTGGCTACGTTTTAAACCAGAATAATGTAGCATATGTGTGACCTCATCACGCATGTGCAGCAAAGGCGGAATCGATAAGCAGAATAGTTAAGCAGGTAGGCAAACAATTTCAAGGAAGTAAGCTACTTGACTCCCATCCCTAACACTTACCTAACCATGACAAAGGCAGTAGGAATATGAAATTATCACAAAATATTTGACTTAACTAAATGGACTTTCTATAATAGAGTGCAGGTCAGCAACATTTTTTTATTGAAATTACTATAGTAATTTAAAAGCGTTGGTTCAAGTTTTTTAAGTGGACTCATGTGCATTCCTGTGTACTTCACTGCAGATTAAGCTCATATATTTAATGCCTCAGGTGCATTTTCTTAACACAAAGCAACAGTACTAATGCAGAATCTGTGTGTGACGTTGTTTTCTTGTCTTTTTTTCCTGATCCACATGGATAGACTCTTTTAGGTCACAAAAGTTCACTTAACATGTGGAGTCCCAAGTCCCAAGAAAAAGGATAATTTATAAAATATGTGTTATTGTGGATAGGGAATTATAATATTAATACTCCCCAGTAAAGATAAAGTAAATACCTAGTCACTTAAGTGAGGTAATCTAGCGTCATTTATTCAGTCTAAAGGAAATGCTCACCCAATAAAGATAATTGGTTTACCTTATCATAGTAAATATTACATTTTTATTACATCTTTAAAGACATCATATAAAGTATGTCTATTTTAAACCATTAAAATATGACCAGTATCATTAAACTGTGTAGAAAGAAAGGATGATGTAGTAGATGTCAGTGTATGACAGTAGATGTATCCGACTTTGCAGTTAATGGAAAAAACTTGATGGTACCATAATACAGATGTGTGCCAGCAATGACCTTCGGACTGTATTCAGTAAGTGATGCAGTTTATGGAGATGTAGTGGTTTTGCTGTGGGTAGCTGTGAGTGCATTCTGGCATGCAACTGTACTCTATTATTATAATTTGAAATATCACTGCGACATATAACCCCCTTTAACCCAGGAACAATAAAGAGTAATTGCTCATATATGATTCAGGGAGGAATGGATGTATTGTCTGCATAATGCATGCACTAAATGTGTTAAAAATTGAAGCATTCATTATGTAGAACATTACACTAATGATCATATATTATAATGCTTTACATTAGAGCAGGCTTGCAACTAATTGTTTGTTTTTTCATTATCAGTTGATAATTTCATTAATTTCGCTTTTTTATTTTATTCCATGAAACATTGGGTGAAGAATGCTGTGTGTCTGCCAAGAGATAACTTTTAATGTCCACTCAAAACCTCAACGCAAAAAGTGTTTCATTTTACATCCGGTGATGATGGCGAATTGATTAATTTGGAAATCAATGTATATTGTCTTCTATGTTGGATTTAATCATGTAGTAATGTACTATGTTCATTAAAGTTGAGATGGTGCTCTAGTGAGTGCAGTAAACTAATGATAGTTTTATGCGTATTATATTTATTTAAATAAGGACAAGTGTAACAAAAGCCCCAAACTCCATTTATTTAAACATAAATGTACTTTTACTCTTGCAAACTACTCTATAACAGTTAAAGGAGTGATATTTTGCTTTTTTAAATGGAATTATACATTTTAAAACATTTCCCTGTGGTCTACATTAACTGTAAATGCTCTGCTTGGGTCTGAATTCTTCATTAATTCAACTCCACAGGTCCATCTTCAACCCTATTTCTGAGTAATGACACCAGAAAGGTCATTTTGAGTGCTGGCCCTTTAAATACACATGCCTCACGCCCCACCCCCTCCAGGTTGTTGACCGTGCTTTCTGTCCCATTCAACTAACAACTGAACATTTTAAGTTATCAGCTCAAAGTTTAGACATATTTTCAGTATGGACTACAACCACTGCTGCTGATAAACAGTTATGGTGTACTTGGAGAAATGTTCATCAGAAGTCTTGACCTTATATGTGCAAATGTCATGACGTAACTAGTTATAAAACGTAACAAATCAAGAAGGAATTGAAATGGGTTGTAGAAATCCACTCGATTTTTGCCAAAATGAATATAAAGATAGCTTTACAGCACCTGGAGAGTTCAAATTCAAACTTTTTTAACTGTTAGGGTCCAAATACACAAATAAATGTACCAAAGACTAATAAAAGTGGGTTTAGCAAAATATGACCCCTTTAACTATAGTTATTTAACTCTACAGTGAATTCCACTACACTGGTGAAAACAGTCCTTGGTTTTTTTCATCAAGTTCGCAGTATCCAATTAGAGCTGAAAAGCGTGTAGATTAATGGCAGTTACCTTTATCTGTGCAGATGGAAGACAACTCTCCTCAGCCTGTTGTCATTTCGTCTGGAAAATGAATGAGATCCCTCGCTGTTTTTCCAGTTGTTGTTTTCAGGTTTATGGTGCCGTGCAGAGCGGAGCAGCTGATCATTTGCCAAGTGTTTAAATGGGACACCGACACTTGATCACATGTATTGATGGCTCTTCTGCAGCCTTATCTCCCATCTGTGAGAGCAGATTGTTCTGGGTGGAGGCGTGTTGTAGCCTTCAAAACTGTTTGATTGGAACTGAAATCCACAGCCTGTCCTAATATATCACCCTTTAGCGTTGTAGATAATTTCAACAAGGTATTTACTGCATATGCAAAAGTCAAAGTTCTCACTGCTCAGTTTTCACACTAGTTCAAGTTAAAGTCAAATATAGGGTGACACAAAAAAACCGGGAACTTTTTAACAATCCAATAAAACCAAGAGTGATGGAAGAAAAATATTTTATTCATAGTAATTGAAACCTTAAAACATGCCATTTAAGAAACAAGGATGGAATTTTCATTTTTTTTAAAAATTACTTCCTGTAGATGGCGTCCTCCTGTACGAATGCATTCTTGAAATCTGCTGTTGAGATTCCTCATTGACCGCTGCAACATCTCAGCTGGGATACTGTGAATTTCATCCTGAATTCTCTGTTTTAACTCATCCAGAGTTCTTGGTCAAGTCGTGTACACTTTACTCTTGAGATAGCCCCACAAGAAAAAATCACAAACAGACAAATCTGGCGATCTAGGGGGCCAGGGAACATTACCGAATCTTGAGATCACACGGTTACCGAACAATTCTCGCACAGCCGCCAATGGTTACTATGGTTACCCAAAAAAACGGGAATTTTTGAAGTGCGTATTGGCAGACATGAGCAAGTGGCAGCACTGCAAGACAGTGACCTTGAGCAAGTAAACACACCCCTATTTTAGTAACCATTGGCGGCTGTGCGAGAATTGTTCGGTAACCGTGTGATCTCAAGATTCGGTAACGTTCCCTGGCCCCCTAGATCGCCAGATTTGTGCGTTTGTGATTTTTTCTTGTGGGGCTATCTCAAGAGTAAAGTGTACACGGCTCGACCAAGAACTCTGGATGAGTTAAAACAGAGAATTCAGGATGAAATTCACAGTATCCCAGCTGAGATGTTGCAGCGGTCAATGAGGAATCTCAACAGCAGATTTCAAGAATGCATTCATACAGGAGGACGCCATCTACAGGAAGTAATTTTTTAAAAATGAAAATTCCATCTTTGTTTCTTACATGGCATGGTTTAAGGTTTCAATTACTATGAATAAAATATTTTTCTTCCATCACTCTTGGTTTTATTGGATTGTTAAAAAGTTCCAGTTTTTTTTGTGTCACCCTGTATTTCATTTCAGTGATTGTTTATGGTCACATAGTCTTTAGTAGGCTGTGTTGATATTAATAGTAACCAAATAGTTAATGGTGACTAATTACAACATTTTTGCTTCTGGAAATGAGGTTATACAGTGCAGCTTGTTGCAGTTTAATTTCACGGAGCACAGACATATTATAAGGAAAAAAAAAGAAAAACAAACACACACAGTGGAAACAGAGAATCAGAATTTCCATCTCTTTCCAGAAATTGTTTAATTTACAGGGAGAGTGTATTCTCATTTTCCCCTCAGTCGTCCAGGAGGAAGGTGAACCCTGTTCTCACTTTCACTTGTATAGTCTTAGTCTAGGACAATAGCAGGGGAGGATTTTGAATGAGGTGGTTCGGTGTTACCTGTCAAACTGTAATGGAGGTGTAATAAGGTTAGCCTAGGAATGATTGACACATCTTCTGCAGCTATGTTTAACCACACCGGAGCGCTGGGTCTGCACATTTTGATTAATAGATTATTAAAGGTTCAGGACTGGGGCTTCTTTTTGACAGTTGAGCCTTTCATTACAGCCTTCTATATATTATATTCATTTTGAAATCCTCAAAAAATATGTTCCCATAGCTTTGTAATGGACTAACATCTGATTCAACCAGTCAATGTCAGCACTAGCAGTCCACATATATTAAACAACAGAGGAGACACGTGTTAAGTGCTTGCCACTGTATTCATTCACTTATGGGTTATAGCCCACTTAGATTGACAGAAACTAATCCTGAATGTAATGCAACTCCACTCTATATTAAGGTACTGCTGGAGGTGAGAGAGAGAGGAAGAGATAGACTCACTGTCCAGCAGCATTTACACACATCAGTCGGTGGTTGGACTACTCATCGATAATGATGAAGGTTCAACATCACAAACCATCACCGTGTCTAATATTTAATTCTGTGTGAAATACCGCTTCATACTGGTCAAAATATAAATGCTGGACTTGAAGTGGATGAACCAAACACTTTTAGTGATGATGAAAGCTAAAAGCTAACTCCACTGATCATCAATAGGGGCAACATAAGACAACGAAAGTGAAATATTTGAGAGTTTTTAATTAATCCTTAATAGTTCACGCATAGAAATACTGTGAAATTAAACATTTCAACCATAATGTGTTATTGGAGGACATGACATGACTTTATTACTTTTGTGAAATTTTTCTAATTTTTTTATTGTCATGTAGAAAATCAAAGTCAATGGTTACATGCCCAGAAGTGGCAAAAAAAAATACAAGAAAAACACCCAAACACAGAACATGTATTTTAGAACATTAGAACAACATTTTTAGAACATTAGAGCAACATAAGTGCTGGTCCGGACAACTGTCAACATACACATTATCCCTTTGAACATCATTCCTTACATTAATAATAATAATAATAATAATAATAATAATAATGGATTAGATTTCTATAGCGCTTCTCAAGGCACCCAAAGCGCTTTTACATTATTGATCCATTTATTCATTCACTTTCACATTCATACTCTGGTGGCGGTAAACTATGTCTGTAGCCACAGCTGCCCTGGGGCAGACTGACATGGCTGCTAATATGCACCAAACGGCCCCTCCGACCACCACTGAAGAGTCATACGCATTCATACACCAGTGTGAGTGACACTGGAGGCAAGGTGGGTGAAGTGTCTTTCCCAAGGACACAACGGCACAGAGCAGGATTCAAACCACCAACCCTTCAGTTATTAGACAAGCCGCTCTACCTCGTGAGCCATGGCCTATATTAGTATCATTACTTCATGGTACCTAACAAAACAGGTACACTCACTGTTCATGCAGAGGCGGACCTTACAGACCCTGTAGACCACATTGGATCTGAGATTGTTGACTCACTGTCCTCACTGTAACTGGTACTGTCACTGTCTTCTAATGGATGCAGAAATGACCAAAAATAGTCACTTGCCTGATAAAGGGTTAAGATCTTATGATTGTGCAGTTTCGTCTGCTGAGATGCTCTATATTTATTCAAGTAAAACCCATAGTCAATTAAAAGACAAGTCTGTGATAACAGCTCTGGACAATTATCCTCTTTCATCAGAGGAAGAGACACATGCCTTTTTTGTTCTTATTTTATTCATTGCAGTGTCATGTTATATATATAAATGTCTCCCTGCCTGAAAATGTGTCACAGACTTACAGTATATTACTGTCTGGGCTTGGAAACACTATGTGATACAAGATGGTACTTTGTATACTAATATGAAGACACACACGACTGCAACGCAGAACTTTGCCTTTATTAATTTTCTCGGGTGGCCAGTAAAAATTATGGTATTGAACTTATTTCTCCCACACTCACTATCAGCCTTTCACAGATGCAGTCATTTTATGCAGTGGGGAATGATTATTGCTGTTTTACCCTTTGAATAGATTTATTAGGCTTTATTGTGTCGTTAGAAGAATGGACAGATGAGGAGAACGAACCAATTGTTCTGGCTTCGACGATCAAGGGTCGTCCCTCACAGTAGTCCCCATCCTTGATTCCATGTCCTAGCCCTTTTAAGTAGCGACACACTCAAGTGCACACCCTCTCAGATAGCAAACAACTTCATGCAAATGATCCCAAACACTGAAGATAGCTGAAATACGATGCAAATTTGTGTGTGAGGGTAACTACAAAGCAATATCAGCAGGAAGTGGGAGCATCAGGAAAATGCCAGAGCAGAGGCAGGAGCATGAGGGTTCATAGCTCACAGCAACACAAACAAATTTCCACTGCTACATATTCCAATTGAAATTTATGAGACATCATGAATTTATCTACAAACGAATGCCGTATCATTTTAGGCCTCTGGTGGGCCCAAATGTCTGAGCTGAAAATCCTGCAGCAGCTTGACTGATGATGAAAGGAAAAGTGAGTCTGTGTAAAGGATGACAATTCAAATAGAGCTCTGGATGTCAGAGATCAAATATTAGAAATCAACAAATAGTGTTAATGAAGTGGCTTAGAAGGGTCTGTCTGTTCATTTTGTGGAGAGTCACAAGTTTGAATCGTTTGTACGCAGATATGAGAGTCATTTCAAGTAGAATAAACCAATGTTTCTGAGTAAAAGAGCTTCCTTTTACAAAAATTTCAAATCTAAATTCTGATGCTGCTCACATAGTTTTATGGAGTAAGACTAGAGCCTCAAAGGGCGAGAAGGGGTTCATTCACAGAAAGCCTGACAAACCAGCCCAAGATCTTTGGCCTCTCCTGTCCTTTCAATATCTATTGCAGTCCAGCCGAGCGAGCAAACAGCAGCACGCTGTGAACAGGTTGTTGATGAGGAATTACGTAATTTCTTAGTATTGAAGTACAGCTTTCACCAGCAGTGCACCCTGATGGCTATTTGGCCTGAGCAACATGATGGTAACTGAATCAGGAGAGGTCTTTTAAGGGTTTATAAATGCAAAGGATGTTATTGGGCAGGTCTCCTACATTGTTCACTGTGTGCATTAACACTGTGGGAAGAAATTAACCCGCTGACTTTATCAGTCAGAAAGTCAAGCAGTACATCATGCAGCTTCATTTTCCCCTTTGTTCTTTGACATTCTTTATCAGTACACACAGTGGACTGCACCTCTGTTTTCAAGGTAATAACTGCAGAATTGTTGTGTTGATGCCAGAGTAGCAATCTGTCCTGCTCTGACTTTTTGAAACACTAGAACTCTATTACCTTGTTTGTACAGTTTGACTTTTGTAGGTTACAAAAACTGTTTCTCTACTGGATATTTTTCTACTATTTCCCTCAGATTTCTACATTCAGTACAGTAGTTCTTAAAATCTTGAAACTTGAGTTTTACCTCTTAAAAGAAGGATGCTGAGTGGGTGTAGGGGCTTCAAACAGTAAGTCCCTGCTCCGCATTGTGTTGAGTCAGAGATGCTTAACTTAGTATTGTAATGTACTTCCGTGGATATTGTCCAAATATGGTCACTTGTGGACCCAAAATACCAACATGGTGCCAACCAAATCACAAACTACTAGCTTTAGAATGACAGTTAGGAAACCAACATCATAGTTCTTCCACCCATGACTTATATACACTCTATGGGCCTGTTGCAGTGTTCGACAGAAATATATTCAAAGCTCAGAAAGTGCACTGTCCATTGTAAACTATGACTGCAGAACTGTTACATTCATATGAAGGAAAAATCAGTACTTAAGCAAGCTAACTAAGCTTGCCGTGTTATCCTTTCCCTCCATTCTCAGGAGTAAGTGAAAGTCAAACCTAGATTCACTCTCATTTTATCACCTTCCATCACTATATGTGTGTTTTTTTTTCAGTGGGGTGCCTGCCTATTGCATGGCCAGCCTTGCCTCCCACTCTTTGCATTGTTACCATGTGTGACATCAACACACATTAATTCAACACACCTTTTAATCCAAGACACATAGAATACAGTTTTTTTTTTTTTTTTTTCAATGGGTGCCCTTTGAAAATGGAACAATAAAACATTAAAAAACCTTCCGTCAGAGAAAACGCATTCACTCGCACTAAAGCGGCTACTAGGATTATTACAGGAACAGTGTATCAACTGACATTCAGTAATTCTGGATTCAGATTACAGTTGATTTTCATCTTTTAAAATTGGTACTCTGTCATTTTTTGGAATTTCTTCATTAATATCTGATGCAATGTTGCACAGAGATTGAGCATATAACAACGTGTAGTGATTATAAATGTGCTAGAAACCAACTCTTTCATTCAGTCTTTTATCAGTATTGGTCTGCTGGTGGGAAAATCGAACCAAGATAAACAACATAAGGCTTCTGTTCTCAAGCTGTTAAGCTAGCATGAACTAGATGGATAAAAGTGCAAGGCAAGTGCAGGACACAGTTGGCTTTTTATGCACCTCATTTTGTGAGAGGACAGAAAAAATATCCATAGTTAAGTGCAGCTGCTGCTATGATTCGTTCTGTCCAAGGTGGCCCTATGCCAAACATTTGAGTACCTGTGAGAGAGGGTAGCTTGTAGCTGCCGTGTTCCCTGTGCCATATATTTACTTCTCTGAGTGGAACCGGCCTTTGGCAGTTTTATACACTTATCAAGGTCAGAGTTGGGATCTCATTTGAGATGTGTGCTTACTTTAGCAATAGCAGCACCATCCTTGCAGATTAGAGCAAAGATTAGCCTGCTGAAAATAGGTAATTGTGATAATGGCTATGAGCTGATGAGAGAGGATCTTTGAATCTTAAAATTGTCACCCCAGCATGACTTAACTACCAGAGTGATCAACCCTCATTTACAGCAAATTGTCTGCTCCTGCAGGTTTTCATGAATACAAAATGGCCAATGTTTGTAGGAGGTGGTTAGGCCAAGGCTTACGTGGCCGCACAAATACCTATTGCCTGGTCTATCACAAAAACCGTAGAAAATCCTTGAGCCTACCAAAAGCCCCTGTGAATCAGACACATGAGGCTGCCTGTTGTGCCAAGGTTGAGGACAGGATGAGAAAAGGCTTAGCCTAGATTGATCTTAAAACACTGACTCTTGCAACCTGGTCACAGCAATGTGAGGAGATGATTCCTCTATAAACCAGGCCCACGTGTGACCACAGCCTCACAGCTCCGCATACAGCTTGGCCTGGTTACAGCTGATGCTTGAGTGGATGCTCTATGATTCATTTTATTAGACCTTTATTAGACAGCCTGCCTGAAGGCATGTGTGACTGTGGGTTTTTTTTATCTTGTTTTTTAATTGTTGGTTTTATGTTTTTTGTTTTAACTTTCCCATACTGTGCTATTACCTAGCCTGTGGAAATTACATTGTTTTGAGCTTTGTCGTACCTCACACAGTGCCGATCAGGCTTATCCTCACATGTATCTAATTTCTGTGGTTTCAAACTGCAGAGTGATGACTGTACTCTTTAGCCACTAGGTGCCTCTGTCTCAGTTTAGTGTTTTGCAGACAGAGTAATGCAGATCAGTGCCACCTGTGTCAGGCGTGCACTCGTCTTTTTAAGCAGCATGACGTGGCTGTTCTCTCTCTCTGCTCTGCCCGACCCTACTCTTCTCTGCTCTACTGGCTCTATCCAAGTTTCTGGCTGCTTTGTTCTGGTCTGCCTGGGTCTGGTCATTCATCTCCAGCTGGGGTTCTGGTCTTTCTCTTACCTGGATGTGGCAGCATCAATGACCAGCAACCCTTCGACTTTACTTCTTTACACACCTGGATACACACACTCAGCCATGCATGCCTTACACCACTAATACACTGATGCCGACAGGAGTTTGAGTTGCTTTTGTTGTAGTTAAAAATAAATAACGATCTTGAACTGGTTACCACCTTGTCCATCTCCACTGTTTGTCGCAGTCTGTGAGCCAGGCTGACAGCAGATTAAAAAAACATATATTTTTTTCTACTTTTGAAGCTCCAGTGAAAGGGTGGTACAGTACAAAGCTGTTTGTTGGGTTTTAGTACAGTGGAAAGTGCAATTAGTGATAACAGTTAGAGTGGCCATTCACATGGATCACAAAGGTTAGGGCAGTAAAAATCTTACACAGAGATTGCTTAACCCTTTCATGCACAAATTATGAGAACCTTAATCAAATTTTTTTCCTGAGTGTTTTTATTTCTCTTTAGGCATGAAAAAAACAATGCGATTGAAAATTTTCTTCTGAAAAAAAAAAAAAAAAACAACCATAAAAAAAAAAAAAAATGAAAAAACATTCTCATGAACCTATTTTTCATGAAGTTGCAAAAATGTCAACTCAGCTGGACACCACACGTTTAATTTTTGACGCACAGAAACATGTATTTACTGATAAATTGTGTGAAAACTATGGGGAGGGCTTGTGATTCTGGGGTTTTATGCTCAGGGGAGATCTACATAATGTTACCAATTCATATCAGAAAAGATATGTAGTGTCTTAAAACTTTAATGAAGCTATGTGTAAAAAAAAAACAAAAAAAAAAAACGAAAAGAACAACAGAATCCATGAATATACAAGAGAACAGCTGTAGGATAGCTGTCCACTGTAGTGACCAGTACACATGAAAGGGTTAAATCATTTTTAAAATATTGTTAATCTGATGTTTTGTCACATTTTAACAAACTCTAATGCTAATTATTACTCATGCAAAAAAAAAACCAAAAACTTAATGTTAATGGCAGTCTAACAACAATATCAACAATAACAAGTACCTGATTTACACTCAAACATGTTAGTGCAGATCAGGTTCATCAACAGCTAAGTTACAGTAATGGTCTGAATATCAGTGTATGGGATGATTCTTAAGTGTCCACCATGTTGGCTGACATGGAACTAAAATAATAAAATGCTTGACAATATAATAAGAGAACAGCTGTAGAATAGCTGTCCACTGTAGTGACCACTATGCATGAAAGGTTTAAATATTTCATCAGTGTTCATTTTAGTTTTTTTATACTTGAGGCTTGTGCTGTATTCATGTTGGAGTATATTTCTCTCATTGAAAACTGACAGAAAGCAAATGCTCATCCTCATTAGTTCAAATAATAATGTTCAGTCACATAATGCCCCGTTGAATGGCTCTGGTGACAGAAAAGGCAGAAGAATTGGCTTTCTGTAGAACCTTAGGTTGAACAAACTTATTAGGGAAGTTAAGGAAGTAATCAGGTTAATGCTGCATTCATGTCAACTGTAACTGAGTTGCAGAGTGGGAAACACAGTCAGAGATATCATAATATAAATTTGTCAACATGCCCACCAACATTTTGAGATAAGTAAACCTCATTGCACTCATACAACTGTGCAGAATTACAGATGGTTGGCAAATATAAGGTTAGGTCATAATAGGTGTTACTTTTGGTGATTAGTTTTACTCAGATGGATGTGGTCACTTAAGGGTTTCTACTGTATTTTAAAGTGTAATATTTTGCTGAAGTGCTTTGATTTAGAACACATATCCCAGTCTTTCTGCACTTGGTGGGTTAATTGCTCAGTTAATAGCTCAGTTACTGTTACTGTCTAAAAGATGCTCAAAGATGTATTACAACTCAATTGCTCTCCACTGGAATTAAGTGTCCGTTAATATCCTGTCCCCTTGCTGCATGTGTCTCGTTGCAGTTTCGGACTTTAATGTGGAGATTTTATGCAGCCTGTACATTTTCATTTAATGAGAAACAAAGCTCACCTGACATGAGAGGGTAATGTTCTAACATGTATTTAATAGCTTTAATCTGAGATGATAATGTTACAGGAATAACTCAGTTTGACAACTCACAGCCAAATGTTGGTCTAAATGGTTTTGCAGTGATGACCAGGTGTGTGTCTTCAAACCTGCGGCATAGCCAGAAAAATTACACTGCGTGTGGCTTCGAAAAATGGAGTGTGCCACTTTAATTTTCTCAAACACAAATGGTTGTGCACCTTCACAAAAATAAAACAATCCATAATACTCATCACTACATAGCGATAAGTTATTAAAAAAAAAAAAAAAACTTTGGTCAGGGACAGTCTAAAACGCTTAATGTAAAAAAGTTAACGGAACTTTATGTCTGAAAACTATTATCAATCAACACCAAATTTCGCGTGGACATCTCTAGTCATGCCCACTTTCACCTCTCCAAAAATCACTTGCAAACAGTCCATAGTCTGAATCTAATGTGCACATAATTACATAAATAATACTAGCTGTATTAAATAGTTAGTCAAAATTCAGTCAATAATACATTGATTTAATCAACAATACATCAATATAGAAAATTGATCAATATACCATATTAACATGAAATCATTGTATCATATTTGAAATAAATAACATGTGCAATGTTACTAATCAAATTCAATCCATTAATTGTATCATTAATACATACACATTAAAATATATATTAATGCCATGACTCAAAGCTAACGAGTATGGCCATTAAGCTTGGGATAACATTTCATTTAGAAGTGACATTTTGTAGAAGTGACATGAACACTGTCAAAATAAGTGGCTCTTCACATTCACATCCATATAAACCAATGGGCTGCAGGCAGGCTAACGTGGCTAACAGCGTCCATATAAACCAATGGGCCGCAGGTAGGCTAACGTGGCTAACCGCGTCCATATAAACCAAGGGGCCGCAGGTAGGCTAACGTGGCTAACCGCGTCCATATAAACCAGGGGTCACCAATCCTGGTCCTCGAGGGCCGGTATCCTGCATGTTTTAGATATTTCCCTCTTCCTGCACACCTGACAGTCGTTATCAGGCTTCTGCAGAGCTTGATGATAGGCTTATGGTTTAAATCAGGTGTGTTGGAAGAGGGATACATCTAAAACAAGCAGGATACCAGCCCTGAGGACCAGGATTGGTGACCCCTGATATAAACCAATGGGCCGCAGGTAGGCTAATGTGGCTAACCGCGTCCATATAAACCAATGGGCTGCACGTAGGCTAACACGTACAACAAACTTTTGACTCACCAACTCCGGTGATAACACAGTTCACACAAGTCCATTTGACACGGCTTGGGCTGCGGTCGATAGCTCCTTAGCATTATGAGGTATATATTAAGTATCAACTCACAGAACGTGTGAAAGTGCAATAAAATTTTTTTTTAAACCAACCTGCAGTGTCCTTCTCCAGCGTCCCCACTATACCTGATTGAACCACAGCGGGTGATTGCATATGTCGTATCACGAGACTGCATGATGTCACTAAATGCCGCATACCAATTGGCCGTACAGGTTCAGGTGACCATGTCGCCAGAAGTTGTGGAGATACCGCGAGATTTTGACCTCAAGTATATTGAAGCAGAGGGAAAATGACAGGCAGACAGGTTTATCACCTGGGTTAGCCTCCATTTGCCTATGTGTGCCAGCAGCCTTACTACATGGCACCAGCACGTCCAGGTACTGTACATATGTAGCTACGCCACTGATTCAGCCATGAAATTCTCTTTGCACCTGACACTGTTTTTCCTAACATTCTACCTTTGACACGCACTTTAGTTTTTGTTGATGTAACAGTGCTTTTAAAGACCTGATATGGTGTACTCACCTGTGGCAAAGGCCAGGTGGAACAGGCTGGCTGTCAGTAGAAATATCGTGTTATAGACTGCAGATGCATGAGTTTCAGAGACAGATTTAAAATTCCATTTGAGGCAAGAAAGATTTAGACTCTGATGATGGGTAGTTTACTGGTTCACCAGTACACCTGTGGCTAAAGAGTGAGGTGTGTGCATACAAACAGATTAAATATGACTTCGGTTCTTGCCGAATTATTTTGTTTGATCACTCAGTTCCTCATCGTGTGCTTACATAATGTATTACACACATGCATAATGAATTTAGGGTTTCAAAAGGAAATGTATGATTTAGTTTATTGTGCATATTGAACTATTAATCATTTTTATTATCAGATGTGACATGCAGTATCTGAGAAGACGTAACCAGTAATAGTTGGTCCCAATTATTATTAAAAACATCATTATCTCAGGAAACACTCAGAGAGAATGTCTTCAAATGTGGCACAAAGTTTTGCAAGAATGAACTGATTGGTCTTTATGCTTATTTATGCTCTACGTATGCATGAAAGCAGACGTTTGCATTTGCAAGTTGTAAACCTCACTGCATTTATGCTTCTGTGTGTCCATTGTGTTATAATGAGGATTTGATAATCAGTCCACCAGAAGGCGCTGCTCTGAATTACCATACTGGGCAAATACCAAGCAGAATAGAGGGTTTTTTGAGAGAAGAAGAAAGTCAATAATAACAAGCATGGCAACAAGGGAGATGATATGCCAATGTTGATGTTGAGATGTTTTAGTTGGACAAAGTCTTTGAAAAGCCCCACCATGTCTGTAAATTATTTGCTTCAAAGTTCAACACTGCTCTCCATAGTTCCCAGTGTGTCCAGGAGATGGATAGAAATACAGACAAAATGAAGGCATAGAGAGTTTGGACAGGTGGCTCTGTGTTATCTATATGTATCTAATGTAGAACACAAATTAACCCTTTGACTGATGTGGTCAAGGTTGCTGTGAAATACTGAACACATTTTCAATCATCGCTCAAGATGCAAGGACAGTGGAAGCATCTGATTAAATTTGCCATTTTTCTTGGCTGAAAACAGCTAAAATAATTAACCGCAATCTCACAACAGTTTTCCAGAGCCGGGGGGAAGGTTTTCAATTCATAACAGTGCAAAGCTGATCTTTAAACATTTAGAATGATGCAAATAAGGTCCTGTAAACATTTCATTTCCCCACATAGTTTATTGAAACAATAGTTTAATTATCAAATCTTTATAGATTGAATCCAGCCCCAGGCATTGTTCGACTCTAAAGTTTTCCATGTAAAGTTTTTCATTATTCTCTCAATGAATTAAATGGGTATTTGCATAGCTTATAAAATATCAGGCATTTGTAGAAAAAAACTTGGAACAGTTTCATACAATACTGCTCAATTTATTCTGGATATTAATTAGTTAATGACTTATATGGAGATATGACATAAAATAGTTATATTTGAGAGGGTATAACAAGCAGTAGTTTACTATTTCTGATTGAAAAGTGACTGAACGTTATGAACATTGCCTAATTAATAAATCAGTGCAGTTCTAACATGCAGGGATGTTGTAGTTATGGGCCTTGACAGTTTGTTTATCAGGAGTGCTGAAATAATACATACTAACGGGCAAATAATTGCAGCACTACAGTAAATACTGCTCTTTGGTTCTTGTTAATGACTCAATTATCTTGTTTTCTTGATAACAAAGCTTATTTTCTTAAGATTATGAAATAAATTACCATGGCATTCCAGGAAAATAAGCTTAGTTATCTAGATATGATGAAAAAATTCATTTGATTTCAAGGTAGCAGCAAAACAACTGCAATTTCATTCATTCCTGCTTCTATAATCTTTAGTATTTACTGTAGTTGACAGAGTTACAAGTACAAATTGTCAAGTCAAGGGAAATTGTATTAAACCCATAACTGGTAATGCAATTCATCAAGGGATATGAACAGCATATGACAATAAAAAGATGACAATGAAGAGTCAAGAGTACCATTATTAAAGACAAAAGCCATGTACCTTCAGTTGAGTCGTTCTTGGAGTTGAGAGCTTCACACATGTCAGGGGTTCAACTCCTCCTGCTCATGGCCACCATATGTCACCCCATCACCCATCATTACACCTTTGCTGTGTGGTTAGTGAGCCGTAGCACCAATTACAGTTTCCATCACCCAGCACGGGCTTACAGCTATCCCCCCACTTGTCTGCATTGTCTCAAGTAAGAAAGGCTTTTCAGAGTGTAATTCTTGCCTCAGAAATGCTGGAATTAGGACAAGTGCAAGAGCTCTGCATAGCCAGGCGCCTGCGAGTGCAAGCGACAAAAACGACTTCATCTGTGATCACAAAGAACTCAAGTCATGCAATGAAACCTCTGGATTATAACTGAGCATTGTGTGCCAGGCTAAATGGGATGGCGAGGAGGGAATCTGAATTTGCCAGAGGTGAGATGCCGATCATGCTCCCTAAGCCTGTGCGCTGACAGGTGGCACTGGGTCATGTAAGCATTTAGATGTTTGGCAGGGACTCATCACACATCGTGTTGTTTGGCAGGGTGACTTGTCAAGGATTTCAGTCAGATTAAGTGGTGTTTCTGACTAAGATGTTGCCACAGCGTGCTTTTGGTGGAGTGTTTAACAATCTTAAATGTACATTTGATACTGAAATTCGTAACAGCGCAGGCAAAGGTTGAAAGCCGCAGAAGTCAGTTTAACCTGTCTTCTCCTTAGTTTCATATTTAGAAAGCTTCTAACGTTGCAAGCCCCCCAACCTGGGATATTAGGAGCAATAAGCCTAGTGATTAAATGGTCCTGATTATGGTCCTAATAGCATTATTAGCCATATCATTTAGGCAAGGTCAATCTCACACCAGTCTCATTACTGCAGAAACCGCCTGTAGTGCTGCTGGGGTTGCAGCAAAAATCACCCCATAGGTCATTTTTAGCATTTATACATTTCATTAGCATATCATAGTATTTATTGTCTTCTGAAGGATATTGTGTTCTCAAATGACTGCTATAATGTAATATACAATTGCATAACGGAAGCTTTAGGCCATGTTGTTGGAGACACAATGGCAACGTTCACATGCATACTGATACTGATTCCACTGACAGTTGTCATGTAAACACCATATTCTGTTTGGATATTCTGAATTAAGCTGTTTATCAATGCACCATTTTCCATTGTTAATGTGGGATAAGCTGATATTATTCCAGTTTTATGGGGATTCTTTGACACATGTACAGGTCATTTGACCATGCATCTCACTTTCCGAGTTTTATTGCAGGTTACAGCATATGGCCGTGTTTACAGCCAGCTGATCTAGAAACAAAGATCCTGTCTGAGGCTGAGATGCATGCACCTAAGAAAAGTCCAAATTTCTATCAGTAACACTGTACAGAAACAGTGGAATATGGATTTTCCTTAGACATGCTATTCTTACACAGACAAATGTAATTGCTGAAAACTCATTTTTTTACGAAATACGATGCATTTTTCTTTTTCAAAATCAAAAAGGGAGTGGCAAAATGTTAAAAGTTCTTTTTAATTTTCACTGTAGGACAGTGAGTTAAATGAGTGGAATAAAGAACATATGTGATCATGCACAAAATGAGGACAGTGTTGTGTAGAAAAATAGATGATACACTACAGTGCTGTGTAAGTGACCAATGTTGTGTCTATGCTGTTGTGTTAATTAATCTGAGTAGTGAACATAATCAGCACTGAATCTATAGGCAATATCCTACACTTTATTTTATCATCTACTATGGGGTAAGGTTGCTGTCAAAATATTTGTGTGCATAAGATAGAAATGCGTGCATATTAGTCTATAGTTGGGCAAAAAATAACTATTTGTAAACTGAAAGAGTTCAGTCGTACATAAAATGTATTGTGTGTATTTTATCTGTCAGAATACGAATGAATACGTTTTGACAACAAGAATTACAAACATGAAATGCAACTTTGTTGCAACTGTGTTTTCTCCATCACAAATACGAATTCACCAATGTCACTCTACTTGAAAAATACGTCACAACTTCACAGGCATTATCGAGCAGAAGATACATCGATTCCACAGACTGTGCATGAGTTCAGGCTCCTTCTCTGTGGCGGCAAGATGGCTGACGAAGGAACATTACAGTGTTTTACAAGTAACATATCAGAACAATGTACAAATGGTTTAATTTTTCCTGATTTTACCTGTCCGATCTTGCCTTGATCTTGCTGTGGAAAGGGAACCAGAACTCATGCGCAGTCTGTGGAATCGATACATCTTCCGCTCGATAAATATTGCCTGTGAAGTGGTGACGTATTTTTGACAGTAGAGTCACGTTGGTGAATTTGTATTTGTGATAGAGAAAGCGTAATCATAAAGTTGCATTTCGTGTTTGTAATTCTTGATGTCAAAACTTTTTCATTCCTATTCTGACAGATAAAATACACACGATACATTTTATGTGCAGTTGAAGTCATTCAAGAGTTTACAAATATTTATTCTTTTGCACAATTGTATTTATTTTTGCACAACTGTAGGCTAATATGCACACATATCTATCTTATGCGCACACATATTTTGACAGCTTCTTTACTCCATAGGCTACCTTTAAAATTGTGACAGATCCTAATAAGAATTACTTCTGATTTCTTTGTGTGTGTGTGTGTGTGTGTGTGTGTATGAGTTGGAAAAACCAAACACATTTTTATTACATCACTCAGTCCTTTTTGATGATGACAAAGAAAAATACATTATAATTTAAAAAGAAAATCAACCCCCATTTTCCTGCACATTATTTTTTTTTTTATTGTCATCTGAAATGAAAATCCAGTCATGAAAACACATATAAACATATAGACCTCTTGTTTAATATAATTTGAAGATGCAAATTAGTACTGTTATCTCGTACACCTGGGGCATATTACTGGTTATTCCATCAACAATGTGATCCTCGTGGTGCTAATATCTTTGAAATACTGAACTCCCAATTCCTCAGAGCATCAATTACTCGAGGCATTAATCATTATTGCAGGGGCCGTATCCTCTTCTCCGCTCTGTCTGATCTCTCAGGGGGTGACTGTTTCCAAAGTAGGAGTAATAATAATAAAAAGAACCAGACAAAGGAGAGCTCTCTGACTTTCACCAACTGTGGCTGTATTTGTATTTATTCTCTTCAAAAGCTATAATCAGGCCCGCCCTATACCTCTCTTGTTATGCGATCGAGGACCCAATCAGTTTGTGATTGCATTGTAATCATTGGAGTATTTCTGTGTGTCTATTTACAAAACAAATATGTCCACATTTGGCAGCTGGCATTGCAATTAATTGTGGAGTATGCACATTCTGTTTTCAGCTTTTTCAGATCTGCGGCCCAACAGATCAGGTGAAAAACTAATTTGCTTCTTCTGTCATGTTACCTCTTCTCATCCTTCAAAACCATCATCGCCATCCTCTTTCATTAACGACTCTAACTGTATTCATACAATTTAATGTGAAACAAGAGCCAGCGCATTTAATTATATCTCAGCAGGAGACAGACACAGTTAGAAATTTCAAATTTTGGCCAGATATACTCATCTTTTTTTTTTTTTGCTTTTGCTTTTGTCAGCAATTTTCACATATTGAGAACACAAGCAAAATGTCAAATATAAGCTATGTCTATGCTAATAAAGCAGCCAGATGTACGACGTAATTGAAATTTTTAATACGTCGAAACAATCTGTTGTATTAGGAACTTGGAGCCTCTCTGAAACTTAAATCATAAGGATGAGGCCTGCTGTTATCACAGTCATAAAGTAACCTTCAATAAATGTCAGTTGTGTAATACTGCCTTATTTTTGCACTAGATGTCCACAGATGGCTCGGCTTATTAAAGTATAGGATCGTACTAGGGATGCACCGATACCACTTTTTTCCAGACCGAGTACGAATACTTACATTTGAGTACTTGCCAATACCGAGTACCGATACGAGTACTTAATAATTCCCTTTCCAGTTCTTAGTTCCTTTTGTAAATGTTTCTTTATTGTCGTTGTCATTAGTCTGACTGGAACAAAGTGCTGCTACTAACATGTAATGTGTTGGAAAGAGCGTTTCTCAATTATCCACCAGGGGGCGCCGCTCTGAATTAACCATACTGGACAAATACCACGAAGAAGAGTAAAGTTTTTTTGAGAAGAAGAAGAAGAAGAAAGTCAGTAATAACAAACATGGAGACGACAGAGGCAACACTAATGTGATACTAATATTGCAGCGTTTTCGCTACAAAGGTTTAAAAGTGTAGCTTCAGCAGGAAGAGACAAGAGAAATGAGTGATAAGTGTCATTTTCTCTTCCGCTGGCAGCGGTCCACACCGCTCCGTACTCCCGGTGGTATTCTCTGTCTCCATCAGCACCTGAAAATGGATGGAATGTACGCAAAGGAGGGACAGAACGCTGCGTCCGTATCTGTCTGTGTCTGTAACGTTACTTGCAGTCAGCGTTACTTTTATCACCGTTGCTTATTTCGAAAAATCTCCACACTCTTCACACTCACACACATTATTCCACCGCTGCGTACCTGCTGCACTGAACTGTGAATGTCACACGGCCGTAAGTGGTATCGGTGCATTTGTATCGGATTACTTTTACGAGTACTAGTACGAGTACACACACTGAGTATCGGAGCCGATACCCGATACTGGTATCGGAACATCCCTAGATCGTACTTCAAATCTTGTGTAATCCATTTGTAGAAGGTCCTAAAACCAAACCAGTCTTCCACAAATTACATTTCTGTATGATAAACCTGTAGGTGCAGTTGCAGTTTTGTACCCGAATCATACAGAGCTTCATGGGACCATATTTCAGAAACAAAAAAATGGTTTTATAGACAGTGACAAGAGACAAAGTAATTTCTTGATTTCATTTGAATTATGCATCATTTATACATATGATGTTTGTCAATTTAAAGTAAGCAAGTAAGAATTATCCGATTGCAATACTGCATAAAGACCACACACCCTAAATTGTCACTGTCTCCACAATCTGTTCAGAGTCGCTGAAGATGTATCTGCTGCTTCAACTTGATTTACTACGGTTTCACTGGAAAAAATCAAAATCTTACCAAATGTATTTTTCTCATTTCTAGTCAAAATATCTCATCACACTTAAAATAAGACATAATCACCTAAAGAGTAACTTTTCAGTGAGATGTAAGAGCTTATATTTAGACAATAGATCTTGAAAATCTTATTTCAAGAAATCTTGCCAAGACACTTGTTCTATTGGCAGATTTTTTTTTTTTTTTTTTTGCTTACTTCCAGATTTTTTTTTGCTTAATTCAAGCAAAAAAAAAATCTTCCAATGGAACAAGTGAAAATTATCTTGGCCAGAGTTCTTGAAATAAGATTTTCAAGATCCATTGTCTAAAAATAAGTCCTTATAGCTCACTGAAAAGTTATTCTTTAGGTGACTAGAAATGAGAAAAATACACTTAGTAAGATTTAGATTTTTTTCCAGTGTTAACCCCGCTCTTGAATTTTAAGACAAAATAGGGCAAGGTAGAGGCCACTTTGCTGTTGGAGAGAAATGCAGTCCATTTAGCTGTTTAATGTAAATCTAGATATTTCTTTACCACAAACTGCAATGTTATTGTTGAACTTGACAAACATTATGTGTAAATGGTCAAGTTTGTTCTCTTTGGTGGGTCCCTGTTAGCGATAAGTGGTAATTACCGGTGTGTGTTTGAACTGCACCTCAGACTAGTCACATGTGTGATGTCATGTGTTAAATTTCCCCATGGTGGGATCAATAAAGTTCAATTCAATTCAGTTCAATTCAGTTTTATTTGTATAGCCCAATATCACAACAAGGTTATCTCAAAGGGCTTTACAGAGTCAGTTGGATGTGAACATCAACAGTCAAATAAACAGCAAGAAAATGAGTGATGTCCAGGGCATCCCCAGTCCTTAGACCCTCCTTCTTGGCAAGGAAAAACTCAAAACCTAGTGGGAAAAGGGAGAAACCTCGGGGAGAACCACAGTGAAGGAGAGATCCACTCCCATGGACGGACAGGCTATAGATGCACCAGGACTGATGGACGTCCATTTGCAGATGTAGTTCAGTCTGCAAGGATGCAGTAGGGTGGACACATGAGGGGTCCATCCCGCTGGATGAGACAGGCAGGGGCAAGGAGGCCCATCCACAGTGGTGAGGCCGAGGACGTCCATCCAGACAGGTGGGGGAGGGTCAGGACACAGGTCAGGGCAGGACACAGATGGGTCACCGTAGATCCTGTCGTCATTGGTTCCCAAGCGGCTACGGCTGAAAAAGTAGCCACTCCCCCGGAGGGGAGTGGGGAAAGGGAACACCGGGTGAATAGTAATGCACAGACTAAGTTGGCTAAATATTACAAAATTAGAAAATATTAGAAAAGTCTTATCTTATCTTGTCTTATCTTATCTTACCTTACCTTACCTTACCTTACCTTATCTTACCATATCGTATCATCAATGTTTGCATTTTTTCCTATTATCAGTAAACTGTGGCATCATTCAGCAGTTTCAGTCAGCTGACATTTGGAGCCTGTGGCGTATGCTTCAGCTGATAAACTAACAGGGTATTCCTACAGAATGCCTTCACCTCCAGTTACACCTCAACATAAGACAGAGTTACATTCACCATTATTTTCTGTTGGTGTAAGTGGGCTAGAAGTACATCTTACATTTGTACTCTTGACTAATAATATTTTATTTAACATATTGATCTTTTATTGTTTAAGCACTTTGCTGTTATTTCCCTCTGGATGTTTCTTTTATTTATGTAAAGCCCATTGAATCGCCTTTGTGATAAATAAACCCTGCGTTAGATCGATAAAGTAATAGAATAACATTGTCTTCTGTTGTACAGTTTGATACAGGCTGTATTAAAGTAAAGTCATGAGTGTGAAGTGAGTGAACACAGTAACTACAGCGTTAACTGTTGAATATAGCGTTTGTCTATTTGTGTTTAATGTATTTAAGCTGCTAGTGCTGACACAGACTCATTCAATTTTGCCAAATGAATCCGACTTTTTTCCTTCAGCAATTTCTAAATGAATACAGATACATATAATCTATGCAACACTGTCATAAAAAGGCTGTACTTCCCAATTAAAGTGGCAGTTCCAGCCAATTCATAATGAATGAATTTAGTAACAAGTGGCAGAGACAAGTCTTTTCTCACTGACCACCTCAGACTCTTTCCATAAATTCAAATTTGTGTGGAAAGAGATGCACATTCTGTCACTATATCTATTTCCACAGTATTTTCTGCTTCTATGTCTGTGGGCGGTGAAATGACACTATACTAGGCTGCATTATACACTCTCCTCGGTGAAGATAATGTTATAATTATTAACTATAAACTAAATATACTTTAGCAGCTGTTAATATCTGAGAATTTCAGTAAATTTGGTGTGTTTTATCACTGTGTGTGTTTTAGCCTTGCGTTGACGCATAGCGCACAGCTCATTGGTCACTATGGTGATGAACATGCAACACAAATGTTCACAGATGGTGTTTTTTTTTTTTTTTTTTTTTTTTTTTTTTACTCATGGTATTGTAAAACTGTAAATACACAGACTTTCATATAATGTTTTCAGTGGGTGAAAGGTGACTCTGATGATAGACGGTAACTAAACACTTATCTATTTAAATGGAAATTTTTGTGATCACATAAACATATTTGCAACTGTTGTAAGTGCTGATCCTGGCAAAACTGTTTACAGACCTTGTATCGTTTATTTTCCACCAACAAACTCCCCAACCTGATCTTGTTCTCCAGTATCTGCTCGTTGTCTCTACAACATTAATAAAATTTTATAGTTATATTTAAACAATGGTATCAGCTACTCATCCCCCTCCTAACTCTGGTAGGTTATAAAAATGTAGTGAAACCTTCATTTACAATTTATGACACAACATAATAAAAGCAATGATTACGTATCTCTCAGGACTGTAATCCTATAACATGAGTGTAATCTCTGGGGGATCAAATTTTGAGTGTCTCTGCATGTTCTTGAAGATATTTTTTGCAGTCTAATGCTTTTTTAATAACTCCAGTGGAAATAGACAGGAGAGAATAGATCAAGAAAGATGATGGTATGCAGCAAAGGGCACGGTCACCCTGGAACCTGTGTCGCTGTGGTATGCGGTACATGTGATATCGTGGTGGTCTGAATATGACACTGTGCACAAAGTAAAAAAGAAATAGCTTTCCTGATTGAACATGCCTGTCGTTCAATGTGGCATTGTGAACTGGAGGTTTTTGTAGCCTTGTATTTTTTGGTTTTACACACCAAATTTCTTAAGTTATGTGTAAAATGTGAAATATATATATATATATATATATATATATATATATATATATATATATATATATATATATACAGGGTGGGGAAGCAAAATTTACAATGAACATTTAGTTGTTTTTTCTCAGCAGGCACTACGTCAATTGTTTTGAAATCAAACATATATTGATGTCATACTCATACCTAACACTATTATCCATACCTTTTCAGAAACTTTTCCCCATATGAGTAATCAGGAAAGCAAACGTCAAAGAGTGTGTGATTTACTGAATGCACTCGTCACACCAAAGGAGATTTCAAAAATAGTTGGAGTGTCCATAAAGACTGTTTATAATGGAAAGAAGAGAATGACTATGAGCAAAACTATTACGAGAAAGTCTGGAAGATACTATTAAAGAAGAATGGGAGAAGTTGTCACCCGAATATTTGAGGAACACTTGTGCAAGTTTCAGGAAGCGTGTGAAGGCAGTTATTGAGAAAGAAGGAGGACACATAGAATAAAAACATTTTCTATTATGTACATTTTCTTGTGGCAAATAAATTCTCATGACTTTCAATAAACTAAGTGGTCATACACTGTCTTTCAATCCCTGCCTCAAAATATTGTAAATTTTGCTTCCTCACCCTGTATATATATATATATATATATATATATATATATATATATATATATATATATATATATATATATATATATATATATATATATATAACATGTACAAAATCAAATCCATGAAAACAGTGCACTGCAATTAAATTACACTAATTACTAAGTGTACCCATTAATTTTTGTTTCATTGATCAGAAGTTAGAGGCATCTTTGCATCTTAAAATAACTGTTCTGTCTCATTGATAACAGTCAGTCTCATTGATTAGAAACACACTGCTAATTAAAATACAAAGAAAGTATGTCAAAACACATCTATCGTGGAACTGGATTGTAGCTGTTGAAGAACAGACTGCCTGCAGATGCTCTGCTCACTGAACATTGAAAGTGCTTTGACGATGATAGGAGACAGACATGTGGACATGAGGGGGCAGTAACGCTCTAAATGGGGCCAAGTCATGGACCCAGGTTCTACAGTCTCACAACAGGTCTGTCAGTTGGTTTTTCCAGATACACTAAATACAAAGATGAATGTAGGTGTGTCTGCATGTGATTTATAATAAACTTAAATCGAACATAAGTAGGAATAAGATATAAAGGCGAACAAAAGGCAAAGAGAAAGCACACATTTAACAGAAAACTTGAGGATATCAAAGGCAGTAAACCAACCAAAAAAGAAAAAAAAAGTCACACAATGTACAACTACCTCATTGTTGCTCCTCAACAACACATTATGTCCAAAATGGAGGAAGAAGCCAACCTTATATTGTCCTACCCCAGTTTTACTTTGGAGGTGAGTTTATCTCCCCTTTCTTCTTCTTCTTCTTCATAACACAGCACATAGGTTATTCTCATAATTTTAGTGACACCCTCTTTTGTTTCTTCCTCTGAGGCTCACGTCTTACCCTTCGTTCTTGCGCTCCCTCTGCTTTGATGAGCTCTGTTTATGTCCATGGCTTAGGTGTTGATAAAAGTGTCTGGTTGTTCCCTGCAAGGGGGCAAATGTAAAACACACAGCACAATAGAAGTCTGGATCCACGCACCCTAATGCTTTCTAGCTGAGCGCGTCTTCTCTACGGAGCCCTCTGGCACAGTGCCGTCCTCTTTGAAGCTTCTCCACTATTGATCGTGAACAGTGAAATCTAATGCATGCAGATATGGCCCCAGTCAGCAGGGTTACACCAGCAGATAGGCCGAGCCCCTGCAAAGGCTTTCCCCTTCAGAAACAACATGTATTTTGTTTTGTATCTGGATTTGGTTGGCTTTGTTGAAGCTGCATAAATACACTGTACTGTGAAATCCCACCCCACCACTCAGTAAGGTTGTTTTGTTGAGAGCATTGATTAAAAAAAAAAAAAAAAAAAAAGAAAGAAAATTAGACCCCTTGACTGATATCTACAAGGACACTACAGTATTTTGTTCATTAAAAAGCAACTGCATTGCTTGAATAAATCCTCCTACATCACTCATTAAGCGCGGTGAGCTTTTTAAAACTCATGATTCATGAGTCCAGTTGAGCTGCTGTTGATGAGGGAATCTATTATGAATTTTATTATGCCCTGAACCAGAAAATGGTTCAATAAGGACTCAGTCTGTTAAAGGTTTGAAAACAGATGGTAGACTTAAAGAAGCATTCTGCAAATTTTACACGTGAACTACAACCGTCATGGGGAGTGTTACCCAGCCCATAAAAACAGCTGTTTGACAAAATAATCCAACTGCTATTGTTAAAACTACAGGGTGTCCCATAAGTCGCCATACATAGGAGATATAATACATATGGTTCTAACATTTATTTCTTTATATTTCTTCTTTATAGTTCTTCAGCAGTGGAGGACACACATTGAAATGTGTTCCCGACAAAACGGCAGTCATATAGAGCATATTATATAAATAAAAATGGTTTATATCAAGAAACGTTTATTTTTCCTATGTATGGAGACTTATGGGACACCCTGTATAGGTGATGAGTTCAATTATTTACTGTTTGTCACTGTACATGGACAAAGAAATGGTATTTTTGGAGCCCATGTGTAGATACCAAATGAAGAAACGTATAAAATACAGTGCTCTCATTTAGGGCAACATTAATATTTGCTATTCATCTTAAGTAATTAACATATATAAGAAGAAAAAAAAGCAACACTCTCATGGATCAAGAGTACAGTGTCCTCAAAAGCAGATTTTCCTGAGGATTTCTGAAGGTCTGAGAACATCTGAACTTTCTACTGACCCTGAAAATCAAATAAAACATGAATGTATGATGCCGCTACCATACACCTGTGAATGTGTTGCCAAAAGCAACATCTGCACAGCCTTTTTATATCTTTCTTTTTTCTTTTTTTCCACATTTGCTTGATTTTTCTTATTCTTATTAAAACTATTATAAATAAATACAGATCTGTGTGAAATTCAATGGGCAAATGACAATAGAAAATTTGTTTTTTGTTCATTAGCATTTACATTAGTACATGTGAGAGATGATTACCACCTGAGCCATCAATGGTCTGGGTGGTTCTGAAATTCCATTGGCACTTTACAACACAGGCCTGAGTTCAGTTATGATTTCTGTTCGTTTAGATAAAAGAATAATGCCTTTGAAGCTAACAGTCTTGATGGCCTTGATGGTTTAGAAATCAGTGGTTCATTGGAAAGAATCTGTGCTTAAGAGTAAAAAAGAAAGAAAAATGGTATTAAACAGTTACTATAGCTCAATCGCTTGTGTTGATTCTGAATTAGCTCAGCCTTAAAAGAGTAATGTGTTGTATTTTTACTCTCTGTCATTCTAAAAGTATCATTAATGTTTAAAATAAAATGGTTTGAAGTTATTCAAGGATGTTAATGTATATCTTTGCAGAGATAACTTGGTTTTATTCAGAGCCATGGACAGATGTGTCACTGTGAATGTATACGACCACTAGAGGGAGTAGTGAGTGACCCTGCTCATCTACCATGGTGAGCAAAAACTAACACCATAGGGCCTTTAACCAAAGCATAAAAAAGAGACAAGATGGGATGTGAACTGCTAAGAAACAACTCAAAGAAGTCAAAGAAAGTGACAAAGTGAGAAAAGCTAGAGGCACTGTTGTTGTTTTCACCACTGGATGCAGCTTTAAATGGAAGGAATAGAGTTTGATACTGAAACTGATGCATTTTTTTTTTTTTTTTCATTGGTGAGTTTGGTTATGAGGCTTATGAAAGTATAAAGTTATTATATGGTGTTATTATCTTTGCTAAATTTGCTGTTTGTTGATTTTTGGTTCAGAAAAAAATGTGACAGTTCTGACCTTGTGTGGACGATTCCGAACAGATCTTTAGTGCAGCTTTTGACAACACAAACCGCACAGAAAACAGGTGGTTTCTGGTTTTACTGCAGCTGTCTTCTGTCTTAAAAACAGAGCTAAGCTAACAGAGCGATAATGTCAACACTCAGCTGACGCAGCACATGAAGATTAAAGACGATAGTGTTATTTTGACTTTCTGAGATATTTGAAGGAAAAAAACATGATGAAAATAATTTGTTGCAATAGCTGTAACTGTGTTCTGGTACTCCCATTTTGGCGATTGATAGATATGAATATCCATACTATACAGGGTGGGGAAGCAAAATTTACAATATTTTGAGGCAGGGATTGAAAGACAGTGTATGACCAATTAGTTTATTGAAAGTCATGAGAATTTATTTGCCACAAGAAAATGTACATAATAGAAAATGTTTTTATTCTATGTGTCCTCCTTTCTCAATAACTGCCTTCACACGCTTCCTGAAACTTGCGCAAGTGTTCCTCAAATATTCGGGTGACAACTTCTCCCATTCTTCTTTAATAGTATCTTCCAGACTTTCTTGTAATAATTTTGCTCATAGTCATTCTCTTCTTTGCATTATAAACAGTCTTTATGGACACTCCAACTATTTTCAAAATGAAATTACAATGCAATGGCTCAGTGCATACAGGAGAAATGATAGTATTATACAGAAGGATAAATACACATATTAAAAATAGAAATATAAAAAACTTTTGAGTAAAAAGGGAAAGACCAACAAAATTGCAATTTATTACAGCAAATGTCACGGTTAAGTAGTTGATTTGGTTGATATTCCTCCCAAATGTTTATGTGAAGTTTTTTAAAAATGTAGAGGATAATGTTCATCCAGTATCTGTTGTTAGACCATAGGACGGTGAAGATACTGTGGCTGGGAAGTGTTAGGACTCACATATTCATGATTTGTGGCTGTAGGGGGTTCTGTGGATTTCTTCCCAGCTTCCAAGCTGTGAGCCAGTGATCCTCTGGGTCTTCACAGGAAGGATGGCTACATCAGCCTGTTAAAGTATCTCTTTAACCCCTTCTGACAAGTCATGGCCTCTGTGAAACATGCTGGTGCAGTACTAATTAAGTGTAGTAGATTCAGTGGACATCAGAGCTTCATTATGTGCCAACACACTCGAAGGAACAAACATGCCTGACTACACTGGGGCATACATACAGGAAACCTGATCCATTTTGTAATTAAATAAGAATTTTGTTGAATAAAATATGAACAAAGACTTCCAAGGATGATTTAGATTAGAGATATTCCCTGTAATAATAGAAGTGGACCACATTTTGGTTAATATCCAACCCTAAATGAAATGGTTACTATCAGGTTACACAGACTGCACTACCTACAGGGTGGGGAAGCAAAATTTACAATATTTTGAGGCAGGGATTGAAAGACAGTGTATGACCAATTAGTTTATTGAAAGTCATGAGAATTTATTTGCCACAAGAAAATGTACATAATAGAAAATGTTTTTATTCTATGTGTCCTCCTTCTTTCTCAATAACTGCCTTCACACGCTTCCTGAAACTTGCGCAAGTGTTCCTCAAATATTCGAGTGACAACTTCTCCCATTCTTCTTTAATAGTATCTTCCAGACTTTCTCGTAATAGTTTTGCTCATAGTCATTCTCTTCTTTCCATTATAAACAGTCTTTATGGACACTCCAACTATTTTTGAAATCTCATTTGGTGTGACGAGTGCATTCAGCAAATCACACACTCTTTGACGTTTGCTTTCCTGATTACTCATATGGGCAAAAGTTTCTGAGAAGGTATGGATAATAGTGTTAGGTATGATTATGACATCAATATATGTTTGGTTTCAAAACAATTGATGTAGTGCCTGCTGAGAAAAAACAACTAAATGTTCATTGTAAATTTTGCTTCCCCACCCTGTATATTGGGGGGATGGGGGGCTGGAGGCTATCTCAACCACTAATGGGCAAAGGCGGGGTACACCCTGGACAACTTGACCTATACACACTAGCAGCCATTCACTGTAGGGTCCGATCAAGTGGTAACTCGTGGACACATTTCGAGTTCAACACTCTCTGTCATGTAAGATCAGTAACTCCCACTACCAGTCAAAAGTTTGGACTCACCTGGTTTTTCTTTAATTTCATGACTTGTAGGCATCAAAACTATGAATGAACACATGTGGAATTATGTAGTTAAAAGAAGTGACATAACTCAAAGCATGTTTTATATTTTAGATTCTTCAAAATAGCCACATTTTACTTTTATTACTGCTTTACACTTTCTTGGCATTCACTCAATGAGCTTCAACAGTCTTGAAGGAGTTCCCAGTGATGCTGAGCACTTGTTGGCCATCTGCGGTCCATTTCATGTCATTTAAATGAGAAGGTGAGTCCAAACTTTTGACTGATAGTGTATATGCATCTGTTATACATATTTGAGTAGGTATTTCTAAGCACTGTAACATTATGTATAACAAAATTTGGGGAGATAAAATTTTTAGGAGGAAAATGTCAAATTACTGCTCGGTAACGTGGGCTTGAAATGGACATCAGTTTTTTAAGCTTTACGCAAACATTCAAAACATGCGGTTCTCGACAGAAATTGATATCAAGTAGGACAAAACCTTTTAGATATTATGTTCAACTATGCTGAAAAGAAATTTTGGAGTAAAATATTGAAAAGTCTCTGTTTTATTGACGTAAGAATGTGGTAACATGTGGACAGGCTGCTTTACCATTGTATGCATCACCTAAAATGTTGACTTTTTTAAAAAAAAAACAACAAGCCAGATATAATCGCAATGCTTTATTTAATGTATTTAATACTAACACTGTTATTTACAACTTGTGGTGGTCCATACTGATATAGGTAAATTACAAATAAAGAGTAATTCCTCTGTAACAGTTCACAGATAGTCTTTTTAAATGCGACTGATTGAATAAATGTTCAAATTTTTCTAGATATAATTTTTAGCATCAAATTTGGGCTATATTTTTATGTCTGAGGCATGGCTATGGTGTAAAAAGTACAATCACTAAAATAGGTTGTAACTTATTTTCTACAAGTGGTATTTTAAAAAGGATAACAGTTCCATAAAATACAAATCTTTAGCTAAAAAATGAGTGCACTTGATAAATGATGTGTGCAAATTAACTTTTTCATGTTAATGTTCACTTTCACTTGATCGAACCCTGTAACATTCGCAGCTGAGGAAGATTTAGCTTGTCCAATCAACGTATATAAGGTGCATGTCTGTGGGAGGAAGCTAGAACACCCAGAGAGAACCCATACAGAACAGGAAGAACATTAAAACTCCCTGCCGACATTAAGCATATTTATTTTAGCATTAAGCTCTCACTCTGCTATTTAAAAAAAAAAAGTATATGCACAATTAATCCTCATCCAGATGCACCAAAAGACACATGGAAAGATGGTTGGCATGGTTTCTGTGTGTGTAAGATGGAACTGATTCACATTGCTGCGTCTAGGCAACAAAATAACCATGTGGTAGTGAGCTGAAATTTAACTGAAGAGGAGGGACGAGAAGCTCATTTCAGTCCTCTTCAGCACTTTGGTTAAGTGGTAGTTAGCTGCATCATTGCTGGTGTAAAACATTTGGTGGGTGGAAAGAGTGTTAGCATTTTTCTACTGATATCATCACATAACCATTCATCATGTGATGGACAAAACTGGAAGGGCACTTCACATTTGGGCAAATTTTAAAACAATTTGCACAGAAGAACTCCTGATCTAACAAAGACTTGCAGTTTAATATCTATCCATTATTTTTGGAATGTTTTTCTTAGTAACTCTAAAAGCTAAATGAAGCTAAATGACTGTCAGAGACTGGCTAGTGCAGTAAGCTTTATTTTATAACGCATCTTGTGCAGATCTCTCTCAAGCCAGAGCAAACACTGGAAATGGAAATGAAGTACATCCATGTTGCTTACCAGCAGGTGCTTTAAAAGCTTATATTTGTTTGTTTGTTTGTGTTAATCAAGGCAGATGGTGTAAAATTATTACTCACATCTTGCACATTTTTTATAGACAATTGTGATTCGCACATAGGACATCAGTGTTGCTATTTACGACTCATGTTATCAGCCAATCCAAGATTTAGATAAGACCTGTGATTTATTGTTTGCAGTATACAGGGGTTGGACAAAATAATGGAAACACCTTAAAAAATCAACAAAATATAATTTAATATGGTGTGGGTCCGCCTTTTGCAGCAATTACAGCCTCAATTCTCCAAGGTATTGATTCATACAACTTGTGAATTGTTTCCAAAGGAATTTTAAGCCATTCTTCAGTTAGAATACCCTCCAACTCTTTTAGAGACGATGGCGGTGGAAATCGACGTCTTACTTGAATCTCTAAAACTGACCATAAATGCTCAATAATGTTGAGGTCTGGGGACTGTGCCGGCCATACGAGATGCTCAACTTCGTTAGAATGTTCCTCATGCCATTCTTTAACAATTCTAACTGTATGGATTGGGGCATTATCATCTTGAGGTGAAGGTGTTTCCATTATTTTGTCCAACCCCTGTAGGTGACATGCTACTGTCAGGGTGAGAACTGGTTCTTTTGGTCACCTTTCATAGAGACATAGATGGGCTTTATTTGTCATTCAGATTTACAGTGTACATCAGAATAAGGTTTCAGTGCAGTGGCTCAGACGGAATAAATAAAACAAGTAAATAAAATAAACTAGTATATACAAAAATATGCATATTACAGCTGTGTGTCAAGTAAATAAAAGCTGTTTCAAGTATAGGACACATTACACAGGTTTTTTTTGCACAACAATAGAACAACAGTTGAACTCCTGTGTACGTAGGTGAGTGTGGGAGTGTGAGGGACAAAGTGGGGGTATTATTTTGAGTTCAGCAGTGTTATGGCATATGGGAAGAAGCTGCTGTTGAACCTTGTTGTGGTCCAAAGACTGCAGAACCTCCTTCCAGAGGCCAGCAATGACAGTGACCTGCAGTCCACGGTGGGGGTGACAGGGGTCTCTAATGATGCTTCGAGCCCTGGTTAGACAGCGTTTCTCTACAGTGTCCTGGATGGGAAGAAATCAAGTCCCAATGTTTTTTTCCACTGTCCTCACCACCCTTTTCAGGGACTTCCAGTCAGAGCAGACAGAGGTGCACCTGGTCAGTATGCTTTCTGTGGTTCCCCTGTAGAAGGTGGTGAAAATGTGAGAGGGGAGGTGTTCTCTCCTCATCTGGTGCAGAAAGTGCATGTGCCGCTGAGTGTTCCTTACAAGGACTCTGGTGTATCGGGACCAGGTCAGAGAATCCACTATCTGCACCCCCTGGAACCTGGTACTGTTGACTCCTTCCACTGCTGTGTTGTTAATGAAGAGTGGTGTGTGGTGGGGCTGGTTCTTCCTGAAGTCAACGATGATCTCCTTTGTTTAAGTGATGTTCAGGGCCAGTTTGTTGGTGCCATACCAGTCCACCAGATGTTTCACCTCCGCTCTGTTGGCCTGGTCATTGTTTTTCTGGGGTAGGCCCACTACGGTTAAACAGAGAATGCACCCATTTGCACTAGGGTGGTCCAATAATTTGAGAAAAAAATAAATTCAATGAAAGAAGTCTAGGCACCTTCCCAAATTGTTCCAAATGTCACTTTATTTTATTTTGCAAAGTTTTAGGTTGATATATTCAGTGAATGGCAGTGCTCAAGATGGGTCAACCTCACAATGTATTTTCGATATTGTCATATTGTGATAAAAAATAATCAGAATTTTAGAGAACTTCTTTTCTCTCAGATGATTAACTAAGAGCGTCAATCTGACTCAAACTACATTAAATAACCATTTGCTAAGTTGTATTATCCAAAACAAAAAAGGAAACAATTAAAATAAAATATTTATATTTAGAGGGCTAAACCGACAATGCGTATACTCATACTTACAGATCTTTGTTTTTCAGCCAGTTGTCATGTACTTTCTCCAGCTTTTCAATGGCATGTTTCTTCAGAGTTGTCGGAATAGATGCATTTTGCCACACAACCAAGAGCTCATCAATTGTCTCATGACTGGCATTTCGGATGGATTTGCTCTCCTTCAAATGGTGGTGGAAACGCTGCAATACTTGCTTTACAGTTGGTAATTGTTTGTATCTTGTAATAGTCTCTCTGTCAGCATAGCCAATCAAATGAATTTCATTAGTTTGTCGTGTGGATGCCATAGTGAATGATCTAAAGACAAGAACTGTGGAGAAGACGAGGTAGGATGGTTAGAGGAAAGATGACATCTTCAGCACTGCCTTCTTTTCACCTTATCACTTAGAAATTTTGCATAGATACACGTCATTGAAACAAACAAATTGAGAAGGTGCCTTGGTTACTACAATGAAGGTGGATTTTCTGAACCACACTAATTTGCACGCCCTTCAGTGTAAATGGCGAGCTAACGATGGGTCAGCGAACGCAGAGGCTTAACAGATGCAAAATCCATTTCGGGGCTTGTTGTGTTCGCTAAACCATCGTTCGCTCACTATTTATGTTGAAGGGTGTTTGCTGAAGGGGTGTGTTCACTATTTAACCCAGAATGAACGCCTCCACTCCTGCTGTTTCCATTCATCTGTCCGCATTATAGTTAGAATTAAGAATTATTATAGGCTATTTGAGACCCCGGACCTCCTCCCTTACCCTCACCTGTCTGGATGGACCCCTCAGCTGTTTGCATGTGCCCCGCCCTACTGCATCCATTACAGACTGGAACTACATTGTGATATTGGGCTCAATAAATTAAACTGAATTCAGTTGAATTATTTACACACATAAATCGTGCATTCAGCTGGATGTCTAAAGATGAACTGAGTTATTCCACACTGGGGACTTTATTAACAGAACTCAAAACTGTTACTGTTGGCCGTAACCACGCCAACAACAGGACAAAGAGACTGTATAGAAAAACGGAACTCTGCTGCGTTCCTCACCCACGCACTCATACCTCATTTTGTACACGCACACACACACGCCTCTCATTCATTCATTCATTCATTCATTCATTCGTTCATCTCTCAAAGCCGCACACACTTTGTCCTGAAGTATCCTATAGCTATCCATAAATTGATGCAGAGAACACAATTCAATGAGTGGATCAATCCTCACACGGTAATTTTTTTTTTTTAATCGGTGCTAAATGTCCAGGAGAAAAATCTGATATCATCAAAGATATTGTCACACTTCCGTTAAAAATCTTCTTTTTCAAATGTAAATAATATTTCAAAGGAAACACGTGACAGAAATAAAGGGAAATGAAGCTCCAAGAATATTTCCCTATTCTAACGAGGTCCGCATTAGAATCAGCCCTGTAACACAGAACTGCGAGCACAGACTTTCAACCAACTAGCCCAGAAACGGGATAGCAAAAAATGCGTGAAATGGATGCGTTTTGCGTTGCGCTGGGCTTAATGATTTAACGAGCTAGTGCAGACAGGAGCCCCTGGTGCAGCAGTTGTGGGTCATCAGTGTGAACAGCAGCAGACTCAGGACGCAGCCCCGAGGCGAGCTGGTGCTCAGGGAGATGACACTGGAGACGCTTTTTTTTCCCACCCGCAAAGACTGAGGTCTGTTGGTGTGGAAATGTAGCAGCCAGTTACCTTGGGGGGTGCTGAAGCCACGAACGTATCAAACTGCATCATCTCCATAAGCTTCACAATGCTTATAGTGAGCGAAAAAGACAAGTCCTGACCTCAAAGTCAGACTGAGAGCATGGAACAGCTCCCATGTGAACCTTATTAAGACTAAATGGAAAGAAGTGTGCAGTTGGTCTGGAGACAGATGAATCCACAGCGCCATTAATTTGTGCAAACAGGGACTAATGAGCAAAAACCATCACTGTGAAAATGCTCAGTGCATTTACTTTTTAGGGAGTGGTGTTGGGGACTGTTTAATTCTTGTATGTTGGCGAATTCTCAAAAGAGTTATTCAAAGTGATAACAGATAGTGTGAGATATTGTAGCTGTGAAGGGAAAAGTGTCCCACTGAGTCTTGTATGGAATACATAATGACTAGTAGTGAGCATTCAAGCATGACTAAGCCTCAGTTATATGTCAAGTAAAGCTAAACTTGTTTCATAAATTTTAATAAATAGGTGGAATTGTGATATATGAAGAGTTGACTATAACCTATTTTTCATTCTACATATTTTAATTTTCGGTTTATTACTAATCACATCATTTGAAATAAACCTATCAGGCAGACGTTGGGAGCTTAGCTGTGAGACATCAATGTGAGACATTCACAGAAGCATAACACTTGTTCATATGCTGGAAAAAAAAACAACATAAAAGCCAAAATATAAACATTTAAATAACAGATGAATCACTTTAAATTTATAAACCAAATCAAGCAAATTATAATTCAACTTGCAGAAAATATCCAGGATTGACAACAGATCTGCATAATAATAATGTTTGAACTGCATTAACTAACTGTGCTGTAACTATATGTCATCAATTAAAATTAAGTAATTCTTAGAAATCCTCCTTTGAAACTGGTCTTGGTAAATTAAGTGCCTGTAAGTATACTCCCATGTATAAAATCAGTTATTTAATGCAGCACAATTCACAATTAGCTTTGTCTTTACCTGTATATGTGATTTCTGAAAGACTATATAAATAAATTTGCTAGGCTGTTGAGTAAACCAAAAAAATCTAGTGTTTAATTTGTTGACATGGACCATCCAGGAACTGCCCTGATCCATTTCAGGAGCTTTGTTTATCAGTAATCAAAGACGCCTCATTGCTCACTTTAAGGAGGAGCAAAATACACATTTAACATGGGGGGGCTATTAGAGAAATGAAATGAAGAACCACTTTAGATAAATAGACAGCAGCCAGTCTTGTAGGACCTCAAGTTAAAAAGTGCTGTTGAATCAGACTTAAACATAATGCCCATGCTATAAATGAAAATCAATGTTCAAAGTCCTTTCCGAACTTATCAGTCATGTCATGTGATCCTCTTACTTACTCCTATTATATTTATCAACGTACACTTAAGGGAGCCGTTATCCCATAAAGACTCAAACATCCACTGGTGGCCAAAATTGTCTACTATTGTAAACTGTTTAATACCCGTTGATCCAATAATTCTATCAATACATGTAAATAATTGGTGTAAAATGCAGTTTGTCATCTTTTCATGGTCATCAGATATGACCCATTTGGATGTTCAGGGGCTGCGTAGTGAACGTGGAAACACCGTCATCTTCTACACATTGATTCACCAGTAAAACCCACTGAGTCGGATCAATAACAGTGGATGGAGACGCTTGGTTTATGCTGAGTTAATTGTATATTTGCTGAAAAAGTCGCTTTTTCTACAGTTTTCTCTGGTTTGATACAATAACCTTTGAATTTACTCTGAGTCTTCATGAACATCTAAATTAAATATAGGAAAATACATGGATTACACTGAAAAATGCAAAATAAATAAGATAATATTACAATAAATGGCTATAAATCATTTAAGAAAGGTTGCATACAGAGAAAACTTCATTAGGGAACTTACACAAACGTAACACTGGGTCTTTCTGGGTTATGATAAAAAAAAAAAAAAAAAAATCTGATTAGCATCATATCTTCAATTTTTATTTTAATGACCTTTAATGGCTTCCCAAAGTAGAGGAACTGACCATCACTTAGAATTGAAAAAGAACCGCCTTCTTCATTTTATAAGAATTATTATTTAGTCTGTTTGGTGTTTAGTGTTTTCCAGTTACAGTATTCCACTGTAGTCAGAAAACTGTGATGTCGAGCAGTCACAGACTTTAAGCCACACCCCATTTTCACATACTTGTACATGCGTCTGCTGTTTGTTTTTTATTGTTGTTTTAAATTATATACACATTAACAAAATACTGAAAATTATTAATGGGCTTCGTGGTTATGTGGACAGCTGTAGGTCTATTGCTGTGAATAGCACTCATGTAGGAATATGTTTCACTGCAAGTCTGGCCTGAGTGATGTGTTTTTGATTATTCATCCGTTTGAGTGATGAAAAAAATTGTGTGTGAAACATCAATGATCTGCATTAGGCTTAGATTTTAAAGAATAAGGTCCATTAGAAGTCACTGCTGTGCAATCCACAATAACCATGTACATTTATTGGTCAATGAATGCTTGGTATGTACTTCTTGCCATCATTACAATAGTAAAAAAAAAAAAAAAAATCTAGTAGTAAATGTTGGGAAATGATGATGAATCATAGGAGTTGCTTCCTAATGTGATTTGGTGAGGTGGTGTATTGAAGATGTGTTTGGTGACATATCTTCTTGCCTTTCTAATGAAGTGGCCATTTAAATGTTAACATTAGTAAAGAGGATGTGACACCTTTGACAGGCACCCAGAGAAGTGGGCCTTGTTTTGAATAAAGGTACTTTTTTTTCAATCTGAACATTGTTGGAAATAGCTGATAGACTGAATAAGTATACAAGTCCAAAAAAAACCAAACAAAAAACAGTCTTACTTCTTGTATATTTTCATTTGCAAATGTTATGTGTTGGAACTTGTCTAATGTCTGGTGTTATTAGGGAATTAATTAAGTAGATGTTTACTTCAGAAAAATGTGATAAACTGCAAAATCTCTTGATTTAGCCAAGACCCACAATTTGATGTTGAACCTTTGCAGGAGCAGATTGCGTAACATTCTCAAGATTGTTTTATGAATATTGACATTTTTTCTTACCTGGTAAACGTTAAAATGAATTATTTTTCTTGCACATTGAGGTAAAATGATTCAAAACACAAAACCATTTATAATGTACAAATATAACAGACCACATAATTACCATTAATTTAATTTATGTTAAATGTATAAAAAGTTTAGTAAAGCTGATAAAAGCAGGTGGGGGAACATGGATCATGGTGTGTGTTGAGTTGAGGAGTTTGATGTATTTCATTTAACCTGTGGTTTCCTCAGTAACAGCCTGAAGGCACAGGCCCACAGTCGGCCCACTTCACATGACTATGGTCTATGCTCAATAATAGCCTGTGACTTTGCACTTCCCAGGCATGAATGAGGGCTTTCTGTACAAATGCTCTTTGATACTTTGCTGGTATTGTTCTTTCACTCTCCAGCTTTTTGAGAACTTTGCTAAAAAGGTGAGAGTCCTCTTGATATAAAGCCAGCTGAATCTAGGGGCGCCAAGGTTTTCTGTGTTCTTTAAGATTTATTAGCCTAAAGTTTGTAAAAAAAAAAAAAAAAAAATGCAATAAACTATCCCAGAAACCACAGATCTGGTGACCCTGAAGTGGTGCTCCTCAGCTCACTTTGCTTTTTTTTCTAAATCCAACCCCAGACACTCTGCACCACCCTGCAGAATACTTGATTTACTTCCCTCCTGGGCACTGCCACAGCCATTTTTTTCCCACTCCACCCCCCTACTACTTTGATGTTTCCACTTTCAGCTCTTGTGAAGTGTCAGACTTTTGAGTACTTTCTCTATAGGCTTAGGTTTTGATGAATTTAGCAGCTAAATTTGTTTTCAGTCCTATGACAGGCAACCATAAATCTGTTCTTGACGTGGCTAATTGACGTGTTTATCATGTCCACTCGTGGTGAGAAAGGAACTACACTGGAGTAGCTTAAAGGGAGAAAATGGAGAAGGACACAGAGTGAGTATCTTCTCTCCAGACGGCATGCATAATTGCAGGTTGCTATGCAACTGAATATATCCTCTTCTATGAATTATCTCTCCGTCAGGAGAAAGTTGAGATAAGAAAAGATCTCTCTTGCATATGAATAAAGCAAAATTGATCTGCAGATAGAGGCAATATCAATCAACTTATACACCCATGTGAAAACATGACTTGCATGATTTCACACATTCATTTGAGCATCGAGATGATGAAATGATGCCACACTTTCCATGGTAGGGTGGAAGATATTTATACAATGCCAAGTAAGAAATAGCCGGAACAGTATGGAAAATGCAAATTTAACAAGAACGCAGCAATATTATAATTACTGTGACTTGTATTTTATTGTAGACAGTGTGAACACAACATATTTCAAGTTTTGTTTGGTCTAGTTTTGTTGTACATTTGCATCCATCTCTCACATTCAAGTAAAAGCTAAAACAGGGCTGTTATGGGCCCTGTGCTTTTGTTTCTTTTTTCATTCTTCATCTGTGCGCTTTCTCTGTCTCAGGTCTCCTTCTCCCACTGGTCCTCTGAGGGTTTTGTTTAATACAACCATACCTCGCCGACTTTTTTCCCTGGTCGTTACACTCATCTTTTTCTTTGATATGATTGGTGACCATTTAGGTTTGATAGTTACTTAAATAATATAAAATTAAACAGTGTGATTTGAAACTGATCTGCAGTGGTAGTGATGATTTTTTGCAAAAGGAGTCTAGCAAGTCTAGTCCTTGGGCTGAGGATCGTCAGCCTGTCAGTGAATGCTAGAAAATTACTGAAATGTTTAAATGCAATGTTCCCCAAAGACAGAAAGGACAAGATGTGGGTATTTCAACATTATCAGTACAGAGCAGAGTAAACAACTTAACGAATCGGAATGTCTTTCCGTGTGAAAAGAGCAAAGATGGAAGCAAAACAGTCCTTCATGTACAGCTGATAGAACCACATGGGTTAGGATTACTGTCACAAACGTTTGTCAGGCACTACAGTACAGAGTTACATCTACAGACACCAGTTCTACAGCATTTTTATCTTTGGTCCAGAGCACACAGCTTCCATTTCTTCCCAAAAAGACCAGAATACTGATAGGACTGAGCCAGTTTCCGCTGAGTGATGGTCCATTCTGGATGTCTCAGAGCCCAGAGAAGTTGAGGGCGCTTAACATAAGACCTCTTTTTGGCACAATAAAGTTTGAGCTGGCATTTGTGGATGTAACAGAAGTGGGGAATGGGAATGTCTCATGGTATTGTAAATGAGAGAAGATTCACACTGTGTTGTGTCATCTGGATGCTGTGTTCTTGATCACAGATTAAGTGTCACGTAGAAGTAAAGGAAGGTAGCGAGGACTGTTACACTCTTGTTTAAGGTGCTGTATGTAAGAGTTGTGTTCCAAGTAAACATGAAATGGCTCTGAATGTCACCAGACATTAAGGAATCATGTTCATTTCAAATGCTGATATCACTGACAGTAGTAGTCCAGCCAGAATATTTTCATTTGAAAAGCTCAGTGTCAGCCCACAAGTAATGTTTATGTTGTCATTGTGTGATTTGGTCTGATGCTCCGCCCATCACCTATCTGCCAATCACCAAGTCAGTAGTGTTTCAGCATCCAAGTTGCCATTTCTGATCACAAATGTCTGACGCTAATAAACCTAAAAGGCCTCTTATTATTCCTAAATATGTCGTGACAAAGTGAGTAAAAAAACAAGGATATGTATAGGAGATGCTTTTGAAACATGGAGACGGCTGAAAGTGGAAAAGAATTTGAAGACTGATCCCGTGGTCTCCTGTAGGGGGCCGGATGAAGAGATCGCCAGCCCGGGAGAAGAGACTGCGGCGGTTTACGACTCGTCACTTGCCACGATAGCTCATGTAGTAGTTGTAGTAGACGCTCATGCTGGATCTGGCAACCCCTAGTCTGGGGGGAGGCAGAGTGGATACCATGCTCTACAGTATTTTGAATGTAATTGCAGTACCAGTTTTGGCCACAAACCTAGACACAACTCCTTTAAATGTCAGAAAGTTGACTGTTAGGTTTAGATAGCGGTATTTCAGTGTTCATCTATTATGGTAATCGCTGTGTCTGTCAATCAATCAATCATCAATCAAATTTTATTTATATAGCACCAAGTCATAACAAAAGTTATCTCATGACACTTTATATATACAGGGTAGGGCTGCTCGATTATAGGAAAAAAAAATAATCACGATTATTTTAGCAATAATTGAAATCACGATTATTAAAAACGATTATTTGTTAACCTTAAAGTTGTTTATTTTTTTCTTGCAAAACAATGTAAAATATACTCTTTAAACATAAATAAAGCTTTTAACCACTAAAACAAAGTATGTTCACTTTTGTACGAAACAAAAAAATCTTTGAATGCAAATAAGTGTACTGTGAATTCAAGTATGTTTCCTTTTGTAAACAAATAGTGCACTGTATTTAAACTGCTATAGACTTGCCATAGAACTGTAGCAATAAAAAATAAAAAAACTCACGTAAAGTGCAAATTTAAGTATGTTCAATGTAGTATGAAACATAGTAAATTCAGTGGCGTGCCGTGAGGTTTCAGTTAAGGCCTTCTGTATACATCAGTCATCTAGAATATGTACGTTAGGGTTATACGGGTTAGGTTAGGTTAATACGGGAGTTGCAGCGTAAAGAGATTCGGAGACTGAAGATTGCATTGCGGGCGAAGTTGTAGACGGAGTTGTTTTTATGTGTTTTAGTTTTTCATAAGATTACAATAAAGGTGGCGGTGGTTAAACTTTAGATAGTTACAAAGGTTTGTTGTGTTACCGGTCGGTGCGGACACAACTACGAAACACTTTTTGCACGTGATGTGTTTTTGCTCTTTGTCTTCTTCATCAAACCCAAAGTGATTCCATACAATTGAATTTGACTTGCCTTTGTTGTTTACCAAGCACTTTTGCTGTGATTCTCTTGCCGTTTTTCCAGACCGCTAGGTACAACTTTCCTCTTTGGGTAGACCTGCCGGCTAGCTGGCAGCAGTAGCTTAGAGGGGGGCGGGGCAGAGCAGCTCATGGGAGCTTGCGAGCGTGAATTAAAACAACTCAAAATTAATAATCGTTTTTTCTCGATTACATAATTTTTGTAATCGTTGCGTGTAATAATCAAAATCGTTATTGAATTTTGATTAATTGCACAGCCCTAATACAGGGTGGAAAAATAAACGTTTCTTGACATAAACCATTTTTATTTATATAATATGCTCTATATGACTGCCATTTTGTCGGGAACACATTTCACTGCGTGTCCTCCACTGCTGAAGAACTATAAAGAAGAAATATAAAGAAATACATGTTAGAACCATATATGTATGGAATGTATTATGTCTCCTATGTATGGAGACTTATGGGACACCCTGTAGAGCCGGTCGAAACCAGACTCTCAAGCCACCAACATTTTATCAATCAGGTGCTTATGAGTGTAAAACTAACATAACTATAAAAAAAAATAAAAGAAATAAACAATAATATCCCAAGTGGTGTATGATACTGGCTGTCTTGTGTTGAGATGATCTTAAAAAAAGAAAAAAATAATGACCACACAAACAGGAAAATATGGGTTGTCAATCCATCAAAGACAAATAGACGTCCGTTATTCCATGTTCACACTTGTGCACAGCTGATCCCCCATTGGTCGAAACAGAAGTAGAACTGTCATATAAAGAAAAAACAATTCATACATGCTAGTCGTTCTATTAGGATGTCATGAGGTGTCTGATATTCGGTGCTGGTTGTCGACTACTATGACACAATATAAAAATGATTGATGGTTACACCTGTACCCCATTTGTCATTTCCGACACAACCTGACACCCTATGTGTGCTGAAAAGGGCCAGAGTCGAACTCAACCCGGTACTACTTGTCTCAAGTGATGCTTAAGACCATGGTTAGCATCCCATCTTCAACTTATTTGCTTATTCATGAGACCTTCCCAGACCTTGACCATAGAGGAGGAAAATTCTCATATGAGTTGTTTTATTGATGTGCTTTCTCATTTAGGTGTGAGTACTTGTTGAGATATTGTCCTGACAGTTGGGGCTGTAGGCTGGAAAATTGTCATAGAGGACGATTTTAGTGCCCAGAAGAAATTATTATTGCTGCTGAAAGTCTGCACTCATTTAAAACATTTGATTTTTTTGGTTAAAATGTGTAAGATTTGAGGAGATTTAGGAGAGTCTAACAGTATAAATTGAGTATAACATCCAGAATTATGCTTCCATTAGTGTTTAATCACATGAAAATGAGATTTATGTTTTTATTACCTCAGAATGAGCTGTTTTTATCTACAAAAGAATCAGGTCGCCTTTCATATCTTATGTCACTAAATATTATACACTGAACCTTTAACATGAACAATACATCACTCAGTAGATACATGTAGGGTTAAGAGGAGCTGTCTGAGTGACCGACTTATCTCAATTCAGCTCTGGTTCTGTGCATGTTGTCCACATTTTAAGCGGTCACATTATTCAGCATTCAACAGCTTTGTGTCATGACACTTAGCTGTAAAGGACAGTGTGTCCTCTTTTCTTAGATGTGTTCAGGGAGGGGTTGTCTTGACTCTGTAGGCAAACGCAGTCTGAAGCTGCCACTGCTATAGGACTTTGCTCATTACAGGACTCAGTCATCCAGTGATTGAGTGCTGTGTGACAATGTAAAGTGACAGGACACATGCAAAGGGAGAGAGAGGGAAATGAGACATGACGAAGCTCTCTGGCCAGACTCCAAGGAGGAATGTTGTCGTCTTTGTGTGTTATCTGTCCAAGACCACTTGGCCACAAGGACACATTAAATGCACGGTGCTGCTCAGTTGGATTCAGTCGACTTACTTTGTGCGGAGGATGTTGCCTGGGTAATTCTGCACACCAGGGAGCAAGAATACAGTCGTAGAATAACATTGCACATTGTACTGTTGATTGTTATTCATTAGATTCAAATGGTTAAGTCCAATGAGCATTGCACATCACCTTGAGGTTTGCATACACAGCCCCTTCATTATATGTGCCATATGCTCAAATTTAACAAGAACTGAAGAAAAAATAACTGGATTTACATTTATGTACATATAAATATTCAATATATATTTGATTGTGAAATGTGATTAAACTAGTTGCATGCAAACACTCTTGCTTGCATCACACATGATTGGACTAATGAACAAGTGCATTGACAGTCCACACATTCAATAACCAAAGACACAATGTGGACCTCCTGTCAACAAATCAACTTTTAATTAGACTAGAATACATAGCCTTTGTTATACTATACACTACACATATTATTATAATTTTTTTGTATTTCATGTTTTATTTCTGTCATGAATTAATGCTTGTAGCTTTAATGAAGACTAGTGCATTCACCCATGGAAATCCACGGGTTCTAGAAACAGTAGAGTTGATAAAATGGGGAGCTGAGCTAAGTTTACTGGTGTAACGCACAGATTAGGAAGAAATAGAACGGCCCTCGTTTTGTTTTGCACTGACATCGACGTGGAACATAGACTTTTACACAGGACTGAACATGACGGTTTAATGCAACTGACTTCCGTTCTGTGTCCGGACCTGCTGAACTTCGGTCCGTCTGGTCGGAGTCTACACAGAACGGTCTGTCACCACGTTATGGTGAAGAGGGATAGTCTGAAGGGGGACGTTAACAGGCCGGGTCTGACTGTGGACTGGCGGAGTGGAACCGGGCCACAGTAAGAAGCAGACTGACCTTTTTAGTGTCTGGTCGTTACCAGACCCGGTTCTCCCATTGTGTCCCAGTGGTTATGTTGATCCGGATCCGCCACCCCCACCACCACCACCCCACCCCCCTGGCTGTGAATGGAGTTGTCTGCGGCCCACCTGTAAGCCCATTGTAATTTTAAAACAACTAATAACTCACTAACTTGCTTGTATCAATAAGCTGTTTTCGCCTGTCTGATCCTTTTTTTTCCCCAACCTTTGTTTATTCGGGGTTTTGCAGAAATTGGGCAATACAAATACCGTATCATATGTGACAAATCAATTGAAAATGAATTGTTGTGCAATTTCCATTTTTTTTTTTACATGTATACAAAAACAAAACAAACAAACCCAGGAACAACTACATCAACCCTCTCCATTAAAAACCCCCCAAAATAAAACCAAAACAAAATAGGCTGGAAAGGTTCACATTTAGAGTATTGATGTGTTATGTGTTGGACAAGGTGAATTACCGAATAGAAAAACAAAGAAGAGGACCAGGTGGAAAAATTACCATAAAGGTCAATCTGGAACAAAGGGGAAATTAGTTTTTCAGACTAGTTGAAACAGAGGATTCCAGATTTGTGAGAATTTATCAGCAGAGGCATTAAGAGTGAGGAAATACAAGACATCTCTGAGCCAGTGTCTGATCCTTGACCCAAAATACAGAAGTACTCCAAAAGGCTAGCTCTGTTCAGTTTGCCAGTTATAAAGCCGACACTCACTTGGCTTTTATAATATAGATGTTCGTTATGTAACTACTGAGCTACATTAACAACAATAGTTTGCCTCTTTTCAGTTTTAAAAATTACTGCTCAGTGATTCATATGCATATAGTTTAGTTTCATGTTGCAAGGCGGTATAGATTTAACTAAAGTTTGCATACACTGTTGTTAAAATAAACTCACAATTTACAATTTTAATAGCTGTGACTGTTTTCTGTAAGTTTTCTCTGAGTGTAGTTTAGCCTTTTTCTCAGAGAAAAAAGATATGCAAATCCATCAGAGAAACAAAACAATTAAATAAATAAATAAGCACATCCTTTGTCTTCATGAAAGTCTTACTATTTCTATGCAAAATAATAAAATAGTTTTCTTAAAAGAGAACAGGAAAGAAAAAGACAAAACCAGAATGTAGCTAAAATATCAAACAGATCACTTCATGTTAACATAAAATGTCCAGTTTTTTCGTGTATCTTTCACATATTTTTATGTCTGGTCTAGGAGAAATAAGTAAGTTGCTCCATAATGTGAATTTCCTGTACTGTTTTTTCCATTCAAGTGACCTTTGGAGCCTCTTTACTCAACTATTTCTTTTTTTTTTTTTTTTTGTAATTATCTTTTTATTACCTCCGCCAAGGAGGTTATGTTTTTGCCAGGGTTTGTTTGTTTGTCTGTTTGTCTGTCCGTTAGTGTGCAACATAACTCAAAAAGTTATGGACAGATTTTGATGAAATTTTCAGGGTTTGTTGGAAATGGGATAAGGAAGAAATGATTAACTTTTGGGGGTGATCCGGAAGAAATCCTGGATTCTGGATCACTTTGAAATTTTCGTTAACATTGTGGTAAATGGGGCCAAAATTTTCGTTTCCCAATATCTCGCTTAATTATTGACCAAAACTCATGAAATTTAACTCGGGAATTGACAATGGGGTCCTCTATCACATTTCAAAGGCTGATCCAGATCTGATCCAGAAGGCGGATTTTATCTCAATTTATATAAAAAAATGGGGGTGCCCTTACTTTTTGGCCTACTGTGCCTTTAATATTAAAGGTAGAAATTTCTGACAAGTGCCATCGTGTAGCTCAGTCAGTTCTGCATCGGGAGTATGCCACCGGATTTCATGTAGCTTTAATACTTAAGGAGCTAGATCCAGAAGAAAACCGCCATTACGAGAAATGTGATTTTCGTGAATAACTACTGAACTAATAAGGATATAATTATGAATCCAGTTGCTAATGGTATGTTTTCATGGTCAAGGAATCTTAAAATATAGGTAAAATAAATATGGGACTAATATTTATGGTGGAAATCACAATATGGGGGAATTGTGCAAATCTCATGCAATTTGACTCAGGGATTTACAATGGGGTGTTCTATCAAATGGCAAAGACTGATCCGGATCTTTCAAAAAGTTATGGACAGATTTGGATGAAAATTTCAGGAAATATTGATACTGGCACAAGGAACAAATGATTAAATTTTGGTGGTGATCGGGGGGGCGGGGGGCACTGATCTGCCTTGGCGGAGGTCTGCGCTCTCAGAGTGCTTTTCTAGTTATTAGTTTTCAGTCAGCATCATCTTAGCATTTTACATCATTTACATGTCTTCTATGTATGTAAAGAGAAAAAAAAAACAAAAAACAAAAAAAAACGCAAAACATTCTCAAACAGGGGAGCATTGACGGGAATAGTAAAAATATACAAAGCAACCCAAAATATAGTTAAAGGGAAACAACACATTACTCAACTATTTCATACTGACATTTATTTTTTTTCTCTCTTTTGATAGTATTTGTAATAAGTGTCTGTCCTGTTTTTTCAGCCCATCAACACACACCAGAAGGGGATCAGTGAGTTGCATTTTGCGGGCTGCACACGAAAACGCCACCACCAGCACGAATTGAAATCAAAAATCTCATTTTTAGAGGAAAAAATCTGTATTTTATTTTTGGCTAAAATCGTACAGCTGTAATCCGAATCTAAAAGAATTGTTGATCTCATCTCTTTTACCACGTTTACCCCATACGAAAGTATTGAGGGCACTACTGTAAAATGTGAAAAAGCCAAGTTGACATGTTACGCTTTATCACTTTCTGACTGTTTAGTAATCAGAGAAATATGAAGTTTTTAACAAATCGTTGAATGCTGATGTTTAGCAGCCTCAGGGGTAGGATTAATCTTGATTTTAGGCATTTCTTTCACATTTTTCTTCTTCATTAATGCAATACATCCTCTTGCCCTTGATACTGTTTATGTATGATGTGTTGCTTTCTGGGTGTGAGTTTCCTAATCATGTCTCTTTATGGAGTGATCCCTCCTCGTCTTGATCTCTGCTTTATATATTGATGTTCTTAAACCAGTCTATCACTATCAGTTACATGAGTATATTTTTTTTTGTCATCAATCATCATCTACTTTATTTTATCAGAGAGACTTTGAAGATATTTGTGTGTCTAGAAAAATAAGCTATCAGAATGATAAAAAAGTAACAACAATCCCATAAAAAAATAACTTTTTAAGAAGTAACTTGAACATATCCTGTCAAAATGCACAATACGGAGTACATGGAACACACAGTGTGAAAGTCTGCATACACGCCCCGAGTCAACAACTCACCAAACTACAGTGGGAACCTCAGCCTTTGAATTTGATATCTTAATGATGGCTGTGGAAGTCTTGTCAGAGCCACTTGCTCAGAGGCCAGGAGCTCATCTCCTGTTTCTGCAGCGTGAGGCAGCTAAGGTTTACCAGTCCCTCCCCCGAGGCAAGATACCAGTCTATTACAGCAGCTTATTCCCATCCATCTCTCGGCATCGAGTGTCAACCAGAGAAGTTTGGGGCAGTGATTTTTAAATCTCTTCTGAATCATCTGAGCTTCTACCCCCTAACCTTCAGCATTTCAGAGCTTTTTCTTTGAAGAATTTCTCATATCAGAGGTTTATCCCTTCCTGTGTCAAGTAAACACAGCTAGTATGTTGTTTTGTGGTGTTTGTGCATGTGTAAGAAATTATGGTTGAGAACTAGTGCAGTAAATGGCATGCAGCAGACTTTGATGAAAAGACAGGAAACAAAAACCTGCTGGCAGACTTTATCAGAGCCCACAGCAGGCATCAGATTTTACCTGGAGACTGATGTTATGGTAATAGATCCGGGGGTCCAGCCACCAGCCAGGCATTCACGCTATCGATTTTTCAGAGATATTTTCCAGAGTAATCAAAGAGCTGTGAAATCCTTACTCTGCGAGTGCTCAGAGCTTCAGGGACCACAAACAGGATTGCTTTCTCTGGTGAAGTTGAGAGTTGAGTAAACTGATACGTCTTTCACGCTAATGTACAAATACTGCTGCAGGTGTAAGTGGGGGCGGTCAGACTACAGTCCACCAACATGCTGCATGAGGCCATGATCTGTGGACAGTTATGTACAGTCTGACTGTGGCATTGACAAAATGTGATGCAATATCTTGAAGTAAGATGCTGAACATCAACAATTCAGCATCTTCACACCAAACAGCATCACCAGCCATCACCAAGGCAAATGTTTTATGATCTGTTAATTAGTGCTGTCGATTAAAATGTTTAATCAGATTAATCACAGGGTTGCTGTGGATTCATTTAGATTAATCACGATCAAATATCATTCACTTTTAATCTAAATTAATCGCATTACTCAAGAAAGAAGGGAATAATAATAATAATAATAATAATAATAATAATAATAATAATAATAATAATAATAATAATAATAATAGATTTCTATAGTGTTTTTTTTTTTTTTTTTTTTACATTATTGACCCATTATTCATTCTCTCTCACGCTCCCTCTCTGGTGGTGGTAAACATATAGCATTTTGCAACATGTAGCCACAGCTGACAGACGCATGGCTGCCAATTTGAGCCTACGGCCCCTCCAACCACTACCAAACATTCATACGCATTCATACACCAATGTGAGTGGCACTGGAGGCAAGGTGGGTGAAGTGTCTTGCCCAAGGACACAACGGACAGACCAGGACAGAGCGGGATTCGAATCACCAACCCTTCAGTTATTGGATGACCCGTTCTACTTTCTGAGCTATGGCTGCCCATATATAATATATATGCGCTTAACGTGTTTGTCGCAAGCTGGGCGACGTGTTAGCTGAAGGGCTAGCAGAGTCTCCGACTAACGTACACTATGCTTCACGTTAATGTGGTATTTTAAGCTGGAAGTGCGCTGGTGATAAGAAAACTCCTTCCTGCAGAATGTGTGTACTGCTGTATGTCGGTCAACTGTTCCGTCTCGGTTTTTTTGTCCTCATATTTCCATCCAGAGGGCCAATGTGCTGTTTAGCATCTTCCATCTTCATGGGTTGGTTCTGCTGCCTGTCACTACCGGATCACCTGCCCATTTAAGCATATGCGACGCTAACTCCACTTGGACAAACTGCCCCGAATGCATTGGCAGAGATGTTCAAAGTCACTCTGCGCTCCAGATGGGTTAATTGTGTTAAAATTTTTAATCAGATTAATCATGATGATGAATTAATCTGCGTTAATGCATTAATTTTGACAGCCCTACTATTAATTAATTTCTTATGCTGCAAAAAACAATCAATGTCCCACAAGTAATTCTGATAAGCAGCGACGTTGATATGTATAAATTAAGTATATATCCCCACATAGTAGCACTTGCAGGTTATATCTGTATCATTTACATGTCTATTTAAGACTGCCCTAATGGAGTTGACAAAATAGTGTAATGTGACGTTCCCTCCCTTTTCCGCAGGCTTCTTTCTGTCTCTGCCGCACACATCTCACATTTCACTGAGAGGCAAACACAGCCACCCAGTTTCCATTAGTAAACACTGTGATTGGCCACCCACAGATCATCTTAAAAGGCTCAGATCAGATTTTGTCTTAAGGGTACTGTAAGCGCATGCTAAACACATATGTAGCGTTAGATGTTCACCTTTACAGAGTAGCTAAGACAGAGAAACACATAAAACACCAAAACAGCTCTTGTTCTCCAGTACATCTCCCAGTAAAATCATCCCTGTCACATGTTGTGAGCTGCACATAAGTAACACAACATCGTAATCTCGAGACTACTCCTGCATCCTCTGGGTTTGGATGCACGCTCATGTAAAATTTGTTTTACACCTGAGACACCCTGAGTGCAGGTTGAGATAAGTCTCCAAAAGTAAAATCCACCTAAAAATCTGCAGCATTTTCTCCTTTTGAAAGCTGTACAGTGTGTGTGATGCACTAAAGCCAGGGATAATATGCTTTTCATGGCCATTTTTTTCCCGATATGGTTATTGCTTTCTTGTGAGTGGCTCATGGGGGCGGGGCTAATGCATGTCACTCAATTACACTTTGTTCCCATATAAAATGTCACATGTGGAGAAATTTATTTGGAGGCCATCTTATGGTGGGAGCACCGCAGGACCACAAGTGTATTTTATTTTACAGTACAGAGCTTAATAGTGGTGTTTTGTCCCCCACTACAAGCCTTTAGATGTAATGAGGAAAAACAGATACCAGAAAGATGGGACTCCTTCATGTCTATGAAATTGCATAACAACAGGGATGTTTAAACTGTGTGTGTTTAACCATGTTAGGACTTAAGATATTGATCATCTTGTGGTGGTTTCCAGCTACACTAGCCATTAGCTTGGAAAAGGGAATAGGCTACTACTCAGCTGAACTTACAATCACTTTCTGAAATGAATTGTGGCAGAAACATAACAGGTTTGTTCTATTCAATGATTCATTTACAAACTACAGTAGTTGCTGGGTTCCACAATAACAAAGATATTACCCTCATGCCCAGGTCAGTCCCAGCAGGCTTGGTAACATCACAGAGCATCCCTTCAGATTTCATGCTGAAAACTGAGGACTTCAGTTTTACAAACTCTTTACTTAAAGCAAAAGAAGAATCATACACTCTTGTATTGGTCTTCTTTCCATTTCCACTGAATCTCCCTTTTCTATCACAATTTGACATGTCATTTTGAGAATATTTTTGTAGGTGTTTCTATTATTTACCTCCATTAGTCTGTGAAAAATGATGCAGCTTTTGGAAGAAAAAAAAACAGCGAGAGAAAGAGAGATAACTTGATGAACTGAATTGTCAGTGTTAGAATGCAGACTTCATTCATTGCACTACATTCATTTTAATCATTTTTAATAAAAACTCTGTTTTTTTGGAAATGGAGGGGTTATGAACATTCAAGTAGTTGCTAAATTTTAAATATCCCTCATGTTTAGTAGTGCCTGGTAGCAGGGACCATCAGACAAACTGGAACAAATCCCGGTGGTGCTGTTTCTTTCATTTGGCATGAACACAAGTATATGCTGCATATATGATCCAGGACGGGGCTTGATAGCCGCTCGCAACCAATTTACTCATTGCTCATTAACATTTCTGGGTTAATGTAAAGCAGAAGAGGAACCTACAATCATAGTCAACAAAGTTTAGTCTGGTTTAGTCTCTTTTACTGTCAAACAAGCTGCAACAAACAGTCAGTGTCCGGTGTGAGTCTGTTTAGACCTCTTCATGTGTATACATTGTGCTTGAATCCAGCACAGATAAACATCTCTATTTTCTGACTGCAAACAGTGGATGCAATGACAAACCCCATACTGGAACAATTGTTGACTATTTCACAGCAGTTGTATTGTGCTATTATAATAGCATTTTTGCTTGAAATTTCAGTGAATTTAAAAGTGTTATTTCAGGGTCTACAGAGGTGTACTTGACAGTGTATGCTTAAGAAAAATGATTGAAACAATTGAGTAATGAGTCTACTCAATCCTAATACAGCTGTGGTGATGGTAGATGATAGTGTTTTATCTCCACGCTGTCTTGGATGTCCTCTGTCTACAATTTTTTAATGAACTGAAAGGTTCCTTGTATAAAAGACAATTAAAGAGAACAGTTACAGCTTGATGAGATAATGTGAGGACTAAAAAGATGACAGGAATCTCTGTTCTCCAGCAGCACACAGGTACCCAGAGGTCTTCTGTCATCGTTTTCTGCTTTGTTCTTTTCTGGGAGTTTGTCCTGTGCTGTGTGCTGGTTAAGGACCATTGAGCAGGTTATTGACTACAGTGAAAGACTAAATACCAGGAGTCTTCAAGGGTTGAGATGTTTATTGATCATCAGTGATTAGGTGATTTAAAAAATGGTTTCAGTTTGGTTACAAATGAGGCTGCCATGCAGTTGTTTCATATAGATATATGTATAATTAAACTTTTAATGTGCTTCAGCAGTTTTTTATTTGGTTCCTAATCAATTTTCATTTTGAAGAACTTTTTCAACATTATGCTGGGCTAAAATGTCGCCATATTTCTGTAAATTTAACAAAACAAAAGCAGCAGCAGTAATTAATTAATAAAGATACTTTTTAATTCCTGCAAGTGATATTTTTATGGTGGCATGGAAAAGTAACCTGTGTAGGCCTAATTTTTGTTAAAGGAGTGATATTTTGCTTTTTTTTTTAAATGGAATTATGCATTTTAGAACATTTCCCTGTGGTCTACATAAACTGTAAATACTATGCTTGGGTCTGAATTCTTCATTAATTCAACTCCACAGGTCCATCTTCAACCCTATTTCTGAGTAATGACACCAGGAAGGTCATTTTGAGTGCTGGCCCTTTAAATGCAAATGAGCCACTTCATACCCCACCCCCTCCAGGCTGTTGGCTGTGCTGATCTGTCCTGTTCAACCAACAACTGAACATTTTAGGTAATTGGCTCGAAGTTTGGACATATTTTCAGTATGGACTACAACTGCTACTGCTGACAAACAGCTATGTCGTACTCGGAGAAATGTTCATTGTAAGTCTTGACCTTATATGTGCAAATGATGTAACTAGTTACAGTCATAACAAATTAACCCTTTCATGCATACTGGTCACTACAGTGGACAGTTATTCTCCAGCTGTTCTCTTGTATATTCATGGGTTTTGTAGTTTTAGTTCCATATCAGCCAACACAGTGGACACTTATGCATCATCCCATAATACACTGCAGTTCACACCATTACTGTAACTTTGCTGTTCTTGATAAACCTAATCTGGAGTAATATGTTTTAGTGTAAATCAGCTGTTATTTGTTAAACAAAAAGTTTTTTTTTTTTTGCATATTATCTCCATGACATGAGTTATAACTAGCATTAGAATATGTTAAAATGTGAGGAAAACATCAGATTAGCAGCATTAAAATGTTTTTATTTCATTGTTTTCATGTCACTTTCTGATATTGGGTTTTAAACACATTTCTTTACTTAAAAAATTATATGCATGAACATTTTCATAATTCCATGAGGAAAAAAAACTCAATTGCAACTTTTTTTTTCCTGCTTAAGGAGGCATAAAAACACTCAATAAAAAAATCTTGACTAAGGTTCTCATAATTTATGCATGAAAGGGTTAAGCAGGAATTAAAACGGGATGTAGAAATCCACTCTATTTTTGCAGGAATGAATATGAAGATAACTTTGCAGCACCTGGAGGGTTCAAATTCAAACTTTTGGAACTATTAGGGTCCCAAAATATACAAATAAATGTACCAAAGACTAATAAAAGTGGGTTTAGCAAAATATGACCCCTATAAAGTATGTGTTTTTTTTTCTCCCACTCCACTAACATTTTGACTTCCAGCCTTGTTCTGGTGGGCCACCAGAAACATGTTATTTCTGTCCAGTGCCATCGTCCATCAAACTCAGATTAGTCCCAAGCAGGGTTCTGCAGACTGCAAACTGAGCAAACTCAGCCATTCACCATGCCTCTTGGCAGCAAGAGGTCAGTAAAGGGAGCACTTAGGTTGATGGTGGTAATATATTGAAAAGCAGTAAATTAAGTCAAATGATTACGAACCACTGATATTTAAGAGTAGCTTAAACTGTTTCACATGATCACTAATGTCCAATATTGTTCATTACTTACAATAAACACAAATAAAAAAAGCAAAACATAAGGGGTAAAGTAATAAATGTTCATTTTAAACTTATAGTCATATCTTGGAGATGCTACAGTCTTCTCTATTCTCTATCTTCACTTGAGCGGTTGCAAGATTATGTGTTGCTCAAGGGTACATCATTGTCACTGAGGCAAGGTCAAGCCGGTATTGTTATGTATTGTTATTTTATGTTTTTGGGAAACAGTTTTACTGTTAGAACCAGAGACACAAGACTTGGACCCAAATGCACAACCCACAAACAGGAATACAGTTAATGAGTGTTTATTAAACACGGACAGGAAAAACAGTTCACAAAAAGGCTTTTTGAATGAATCCTCGCTGGTTAGTCTGTGTGGATTCGTCACGACGTCCGAATCCAGTAAAGGGAGCTCTCTGCCCGGGTCGGGAGCACACGAGGGGAACCCGACTAGAAACAAGCAGAGGAGTGTCAGGGGGCAGACCAGGTCATACACGGGAAGTCCAAAAAACAGGCAACGGTACATGGGGAAAAGCAAAAGCACTAACCGTGAGTCCAGGCAAAAGGTCGAATACCAGTGTGGCAGAAACAGGCAGAAGTACCGATGAGGGGATCAGGCAGGCTCAGAACAACGAGGAACAATCCGGGTCAGGAACGAACAGACAGGCAGACGAACAGGTTCAGAGAAACGCTGGTAAGTAGACACAACACAAGGAAGGAATACGAACTGGCACAGGACAGGGGAAAACACAGGGCTTAAATACACAGAAGGGAGGGAAGACAATGAGACACAGGTGGAACAAATCAGGGCGGAGACAGGTAATCAACACAGGTGAAACAATCAGGGAGAGGAAGCAAAGACACCAGACATGACACAAGAGGAGGATTAACAAAATAAAACAGGAAATGACACACAAGACAGACAAAACATACAAGAGTCCAAGTACTGATATGACATTTTCTCAATGTGAGGCATCAAAGTGATATATAACCAAGGTAAATAAAGGAAAAAAAGAATTAAATGACAAACAACATCAATAAACGAAAGACAAAACGTAAAGGAAAGAACATGCAGACAAGGTTACATGTATATCAAATGCACGTGTATACCCTCCAGAACCTTCCAGCCTTAAAATGGAGTTACATGCTTGGTTAATTTCTGTCCCTATGCTTATACTCATCATTGCCATTCTGCTATTAGCAGACTTTTCTCAGCTTAAGTCATCTCAACCATATGATATGATCCGCTGCGACGTATGAGAAAGACAGGTTGAAAATTGTTCTACAGTCTATTTATTCACACTCCTGATTAGCTGAGTGAGTCCATCGGGGCACAGGCATCTCAGAGTATAAATACTGTCATCTCTTACAACAAGGCCACCAGACAGAGCTGAGGCTAGACCTTATTAATACTGTGAATCTTAACAGCACTATCCGTGTATAGAAATCAAACGTCTGACTGCTGGATCCCCGTTGTCAGGTTATACATTATAAAATGCAAACATTCACAAGTGAAATACTTCAAGAAGCAACTTTCCTTGGAGACTACCTGACCATCACATGGAGTAACTCTGGCCTTGTGCCTGAATTCCAATGTAATTTTGCCCCAATCGTTTCATGAGGATTGCAGTGCAGCCCTGAACGATCACGCCTAATGGCATTGGGAGGTATGTGCTCAGGTCCCTTATTTTTATTTTATGGCCTGAGACAGGGCAGCAGGGTTAACCTCATCACGCAGGCAAGTCATTATTGCTTCTCATCTTCTCTACCATTGATTGCTCCCAGCATTTCGGAATGTAATTCTCCATATTATCTGCCCTAAATACCAGTATCAATCATGTATGAAGAGACGGATGTGCTGCAATTACACATGGATGCATTTTACTCATGCAGCTGGAGCACACTCACTGCAATATGTAATGGCAAATGTGCCATTTACGTTCACTATTTAACATCCATAAATACTTTAATTCAAAAGCTCCTTCTTCAAAGTTGAAGGTTTTTTAGGGAGGGGGGGTACTGGCCGGCACAAGCACAACTCTTCCTGCTGTCAGTTCTGCACCTAGTCTATAGCACGTATGGGAAAACTGAAGAACTGAAGGACACATAAATAGAACAGAAGAGGAAACACCGACTTACCTCTTTGACAACAAAGCAGGTTATTCCATTCATAATACCAACTACCAACATACAGGGTGGGGAAGCAAAATTTACAATATTTTGAGGCAGGGATTGAAAGACAGTGTATGACTAGTTAGTTTATTGAAAGTCATGAGAATTTATTTGCCACAAGAAAATGTACATAATAGAAAATGTTTTTATTCTATGTGTCCTCCTTCTTTCTCAATAACTGCCTTCACACGCTTTCTTGAAACTTGCGCAAGTGTTCCTCAAATATTCAGGTGACAACTTCTCCCATTCTTCTTTAATAGTATCTTCCAGACTTTGTCATATTAGTTTTGCTCATAGTCATTCTCTTCTTTACATTCTAAACAGTCTTTATGGACACTCCAACTATTTTTGAAATCTCCTTTGGTGTGACGAGTGCATTCAGCAAATCACACACTCTTTGACGTTTGCTTTCCTGATTACTCATATGGGCAAAAGTTTCTGAAAAGGTATGGATAATAGTGTTAGGTATGATTATGACATCAATATATGTTTGGTTTCAAAACAACTGACGTAGTGCCTGCTGAGAAAAAACAACTAAATATTCATTGTAAATTTTGCTTCCCCACCCTGTACATGCGTTCATCTTGGTCCATTTGTGTCTGGGGAGCATCTTTGTCATTTGATGTTGTCTCAGGAGAAATATCTGATGGAAATCTGTGTAAAAAAAAAAAAAAGTGTGTATATATATATCTGTGTGTAGGTGTGTGTGTGTACATTTTCACAGTGTTGGTATGGTCTTTGCACATGCTTTAACACATAGTCCCTAGCTTAAGACATAAACAAAATAAATGATGCTGGTGTTTGTGCTGATGAGTATTGGGTTTATTTATTTATTTTTTTATTTCATAAGATCATTTGGAGTGTAAAGGGGAATGATTTTCCTATAAAGTCATAGTCATAACGAGACTGTGCAGCCATTAAAATAAACAACAAGAAAACGGAAACACCGCTGTTGGATATTGGATAGTTGCTGACCACAGTTTATAGTCCTTTTCCCCACTATTGATTGACTCCCACAGTTTCTGTATTGACTTGTCTTATGTTGAATTCAAATCAAGGTCATTCAGTCTAGACAGCAAAAGCAACATATCCAGCGCTGCTACTTGTGACCACAGTTTAGCACCATGTTTAGGTTTATAATAGACCTAAGATTTCAGACTTATAGATGGCAGTAAAGTTTTCTATTCATTCTCAAACATTTGACAACCTCTCCTAAATGTGAAGCACTGACTACTTTATTAATTCAACTGACCAGCCTTTAGTGTAATTTACTTATTAAGTTGCGTGTATTTTTTGATAATTAATACAGCAGTTATCGAAATTAGTTATTAGCAGATGGCCATCAATGACAACAAGAAGGAAAAAAAATGCTAAATTATAAATTCTAGTCATGCTAGGATACAGTGATATGTACTGCTAAAAGGAAGAAAAAGGGATGAAAAAGGATTATTTTGTACCAGAGCCAGGATTAAGGGCTTTATTAGTGCTACATATGTGGAACGATCAGGTGGTGGGATAGTTGATCCAGGACCTTTGACTACATATCATAACTATGCATGAATATCCCCCAGACCTCAGAGCTCATTTTTCAGTCAAATAAAATTAAACAGCTGAAAGGATACAGGTACACTTTAATGATTTCTTCAGTTACACTAAGACACAGAGTTTTGTTTCATGTGCAGCATGTCCTCCCAAATGGTCAGTGGTCAATTTTATATAACAATACTACTGACGGCATAAACAAAACTTTACCTTTGCTAACTATTTTCTAAATGAAATGGTCCTATAAACATGAGTTTCTTATGTGGAAGTTCTCAAAGTTTCAGCCTCAGGTAGGAATTATCCCTATTTAACATCACCCAACATTGTTTTTTCTACATTTCTGCATTTTTTTTATACAGGGGTTGGACAAAATAATGGAAACACCTTAAAAAATCAACAAAATATAATTTAATATGGTGTAGGTCCGCCTTTTGCGGCAATTACAGCCTCAATTCTCCGAGGTATTGATTCATACAACTTGTGAATTGTTTCCAAAGGAATTTTAAGCCATTCTTCAGTTAGAATACCCTCCAACTCTTTTACAGACGATGGCGGTGGAAATCGACGTCTTACCTGAATCTCTAAAACTGACCATAAATGCTCAATAATGTTGAGGTCTGGGGACTGTGCCGGCCATACGAGATGCTTAACTTCATTAGAATGTTCCTCATGCCATTCTTTAATAATTCTAGCTGTATGGATTGGGGCATTATCATCTTGAGGTGAAGGTGTTTCCATTATTTTGTCCAACCCCTGTATGACACCAAAATAGAGAAGTATGGGATGCTTAAATCCCTTTTACTTACTGACTCAAATCATCATTTCTGGATGCTGTGGTGTTCTCACATATGGAGTACAGTTTTACAAATTGGTCTCTCACAAATGAAACCACATTCAGACAAATAGAATCATTATATAAAAGAGCATTAAAGATATTTGCCAGAAAACCAATTTCGTACCACCACTGTCGCATTCTAAAAACATACAAACTTCTGAATTTTGATCATTTTAAATACTTTAAATTCACTTGTACTATATATAAAATACTCCATGGACTTGCACCACCACCACTGAGGGAGTTCATAAAACTGAAATCTGCTACTGGCAGAGCCACTCGGTCTGTGGTCAGAGGAGATTGTGAAGTGCCCAGTAGACGGACCACCTTTGGACACTCAGGTAATATTTGGAACAGCACACCACTCCCCATAAGAGAATGCCCCACATATAACACCTTCAGGACTGGACTTAAAAGCTGGCTGAAATCAAATCAACAGTGTACACACTAGAGCTCTGCAGGTCTCCTGATACACGTTGCATGTTTTTCCCTTGTGTCCAGATAATCTGCACTACTGCACCTCACTAACAAGAGCTGCTTACAACCAGGTCAATTGTTCATTTTCATCTTCACTGGAATCAAGTTTTCTCTGTTTTGCGCTGCATGACCACCTGCTCATGTACCATTGTCTCTCCAGGTGTTTGTACTAATACTTAAAGGTGAACTGTTTATACTGTATATGTGAATTAATGCTATGTAATGCATGGGTGTAGCCTAAATTTTAAAATATTTCTAATTTTATGAATGCTGGCACTTTACTTCTTACCCAGGGGCAACAGTTGAAAAATAGCTTTGTTGCTAATACTAGCACATTTACAGAAATGTTCATTAACCTGTTTAACCCTGACCATGTTTTCAGGGGAAAAACGACTAAAGACATACCCAAAGTAAATGAAGAATTACTGATAATACTTATAATAATAAGGTTCATATGGATGTTCTTGGTGTCTATGGACATTTAGAGACCTCACAGAATCTATTCCCATTGTCTAAGATATTGTATCTATTACTATGCCTGAGTAAACTGTAACAAACTAAAAGAGAAATTAGAATTTTTTATCCTCGCCTGTTTTTTTTCGGCTGGATTGACGATGATATGCATAAATTAATTGTTCGTGTCGGAGATTTTTAATAGCGTATATTTCACCCCACAAAGATTAAAAATCATGTTTGAACATTAAAGTTTGCACTAAAATACACTTTTGATGTACTTTTATTAATATTAGGGTCTAAACTTTGAGCAAAAGTTGAAAAAAAACATCCACTGTCCTGATTTATTATATTTTTATAGTAGATGAATATTAATATAATTTTTTCATCCCGCGGGTGGGCTGATAGGGCTAAAGGGGTTTAATGTGTACTGTCCCGGCTAAATTAACAAATAAATAAATAAATATTTGTGGTAATGTTGAGCTGCAATGAACACAAACCTAAATACCAGGTGGGGAAGCAAAATTTACAATATTTTGAGGCAGGGATTGAAAGACAGTGTATGACCAGTTAGTTTATTGAAAGTCATGAGAATTTATTTGCCACAAGAAAATTTACACAATAGAAAATGTTTTTATTCTATGTGTCCTCCTTCTTTCTCAATAACTGCCTTCACACGCTTCCTGAAACTTGCGTATTCGGGTGACAACTTCTCCCATTCTTCTTTAATAGTATCTTCCAGACTTTCTCGTAATAGTTTTGCTCATAGTCATTCTCTTCTTTCCATTATAAACAGTCTTTATGGACACTCCAACTATTTTTGAAATCTCCTTTGGTGTGACGAGTGCATTCAGCAAATCACACACTCTTTGACATTTGCTTTCCTGATTACTCATATGGGCAAAAGTTTCTGAAAAGGTATGGATAATAGTGTTAGGTATGATTATGACATCAATATATGTTTGATTTCAAAACAATTGACGTAGTGCCTGCTGAGAAAAAACAACTAAATGTTCATTGTAAATTTTGCTTCCCCACCCTGTATGTACCTCCAAATAAATAAATAAATGAATACCTCCAGATGTAGTTGAATAGAGCTGCACCTTAACAGATAAATGAAATGAACTGGTAAAGTAATCGTACCAAAGCCTGTCAGAAATATGGCAAACATCTTTTTCTCAATCAACGCTTCAAGTGCAGCTATTTGTTCTTCTGTCCAAAAGTTCCACATCAGCTACAGCCATCTTGGTTGTTTAAATAAGTGCTTCACCAGTGCTCTTCAGGGGGTTCAGTTGGCCGACATATCAAACAGTTTGATAAGATGTGGTTTGATAAATGGCTGAGACTTTACCTGAGCCAACCTAGACTGGGTCAAACTGTTTTTCAATGGCATCACAGCAGATTGAGCTGCCAGAAGAAATGAAACATCTGGTTCCCAGGCTTACACTGTCGCATATCTGGACCTTTTAATGCCAACTATATGTTAGCGATGACCATTGGTAGGCTTGTTTATCTCATCACCCATATGTTTGCATGTCAACTTCATAGCAATCCTAGAGCACGACTAAACTCCAAAGACCATCTATATGATAATTCCAAACAACTCTCAGCCCTGGGCATTATGCTGCTCACCCCCAGAACAACAAAGTCCCTTTAATTTAAAGTATTTGTCTGGAATTGTGATGAGTTGCTGAACTGAAAATTGATTCTAGTTCATTTCTCACAGTAGAATTTTCTCTGGGAATGATTTTCTGAATGTCACAAAGGTTTTAAGTCTGACTATTTGCAACAGCAGCAGCTAAAATATGTACCGTACAACACATCACCAGACAGATTTGTCACGTTTTAAATTAGATCAATAAAATAGATGTATATTTTAAATGAAAAATGTGTTACAACAACATGTTTTAGTGTGTAATCTGATTTGCAAGCGTGGGCAACTTATAGAACACTTTAACTCACACTTGTGCAAAAATAATTAAGTCGTAAACTTCTTCTTTCAATGGGTCCATATGGGAAGAAAATTGCATACTCATAAGAGCTATGTTGAGTATGTATTATACTAATATGGGCATACAACCGCCTCCTCCCTTCTCCTCCTTCCATAAGCTGCTTACCGAACAACAATGCATGGGTTTTGTTTGCATTGCAGATGAGAGGGCCTCTGAGGACGCAGTTTAATGAACATGTAGGTCATTTTGATATGCTGTGTACAGTAGCATTAACGGGAGAGTTCGCCACACAAACTCCAGCTGAGATCATGGTGGTTTATAGGTGAATGGGCTCCATAAAGGGGTTAAGTTCTTTAATAACGACATAACAGGGGAAGCGTGTGGGTAAACAATGATGTCTGTTTGCATTAGAGCAAACATTAATGAAGCATTAGACCCCTATTGTCAAAATGTAGCATTAGACAGTCTGCTCTGTAAATGGAGATTTGCTCAATGGATGAATTAATTAACAATACAGTAGAAAAAATGCATATTCCAGTTATAATCAATCCATGTTAGAAATGGCTCAACCAGACACAAGTAACTATGTTTAGAAATCATTCAAGCTTAATTAACACGACAGTATCAGTAGTATTAATTAACAATGCCAGAGTAAAACATATACATGGAGATGGTCTGACATTAGCTGTTTGTCACATTTTTGATTTTTTTTTGTTTTGTTTTTTTGCTTAATTTTATATGGTTTGCTGTGGAGATGGTGCTCTGGTCAGTCATGGATGGATTAGATGTTTTTTTTTTTTTTTGGGGGGGGGGGTTAATTAGGTTGATTGATTGTCTCTATTGTCTTATTTAATGGTATGGTCTCAGATACTTAATGGTTTGACAGTGTTTTGCATTAGTAATGAAAGTATTCAGTTCCTTGTGAAAATATAAGCCCTAATACCACACTGAAGGAAAAAAAAAAAAAAAAAACATACTTAGGGGTCGTATTTTACTAAACCCACTTTTATTAGTCTTTGGTACGTTTATTTGTGTATTTGGACCCTAATAGTTCATAAAGTTTGAATTTGAACCCTCCAGGTGCTGCAAAGCTATCTTTATATTCATTTTGGCAAAAATCTAGTGGATTTCTACAACCCGTTTTAATTCCTGCTTAATTTGTTACATCTGTAACTAGTTATAATTGTTTATCAGCAGCAGTGGTTGTAGTCCATACTGAAAATATGTCCAAACTTCGAGCCAGTTACCTAAAATGTTCAGTTGTTGGTTGTATGAATGAACACAAGTGGCTGAACGGGACAGAGAGGCACAGTCAACAACCTGGAGGGGGTGGGTCATGAAGTGGCTCATTTGCATTTAAAGGGCCAGCGCTCAAAACAACCTTTCTGGTGTCATTGCTCAGAAATAGGGTTGAAGATGGACCTGTGGAGTTGAATTAATGAAGAATACAGACCCAAGCATAGCATTTACAGTTTATGTAGACCAAAGGGAAATGTTTTAAAATGTAGAATTCCATTTAAAAGTGCAAAATATCACTCCTTTAACAATAATTAGGCCTACACAGGTTACTTTTCCATGCCACCATAAAATATAATTTGCAGGAATTAAAAAGTATTTTGAATTAATTAATTACTGCTGCTGATTTTGTTTTGTTAATTTTACAGAGATATGGTGTAATTTTAGCCCGGCATAATCCTGAGAAAGTTCTTCAAAATGAAAAAATGATTGGGAACTAAAAAAAAACAGAAAAAACTGCTGAAGCACAATAAAAGTTTAATTATACATATATCGACATGAAACAACTGCATGGCAGCCTCATTTGTAACAAAGCTGAAACTATTTTTTAAATCACCTGATCATTGATGATCAATAAACTTCTCATGTGCATTTAAAGGGCCAGTACTCAAATCAACCTTTCTGGTGTCATTACTCAGAAATAGAGTTGAAGATGGACCTGTGGAGTTGAATTAATGAAGAATTCAGACCCCAAGCATAGCATTTACAGTTTATGACCACAGGGAAGTGTTTTAAAATGCATAATTTCATTTTAAAAGCAAAATATCACTCCTGTAAGTAAATGTATAAGCTATTATCAGGCAAATATAGTTCAAGTTTAAGTGTTTCATTATTGCATATGATGTTATCAGTCTGATGCTGCTGTGTTAATATGCATGTTTCATTTTAAGATGCTGAAGGTTGAACGTATTTGAACTATTTCATACACTTTCGGTGGTTTAATCTACAGAAATGCACCATATACAGTAAGATCATTTGGGTGTAATGTCACTGGGAACCATATTTAAGTCAACTTTTCAAGAGCTCAGAAAAAAAAAAATTCTGCTCTCTGACCTTGTACTTCCCTGAAAGAAACACATCATACTTTTAGCTTTTAAAATCAGCAACATAGTTTTCACTGGACACTACTTTTTCTTCCAGTACTGTACTTTTTTTTTTTTACACTTATGAATGTGAATTGGGATTATCTGTAACTTTGAGTAAAAAAAAAAGATATGTGGAGTTCATACAATGTGGGACAGAAATATAAGAAAGAAGACATGATGCAGCTGGTCCATTTTAAAAACCTGCTTGTATGTGGAGGCTCTTGTTTAATATATAGTGTCATTGATGCTACTCTTATTCATACATGAGGTCACAGAGTCAGGCAATGTCAATAAGACCACCGAGCTTTAAAAATATGCAAATAATTTCATTGTCAAAGATTAATGTCTTGTGGTCTGGCACGTCTATTTAGCTGTCTCATTACATATGAATTATAACAGCAGATGAACATCAGTGGGGCATCAGGCAGCAGACACGCGGTCATAAATGTGGCATAATTGCTCTTGATTGCAGAACTTTTTGTTAGTGGGCGGTGCATGTACCCTCAGATCAATACTGTGGTAGACAGCCGTGACTTGAGTTTACCGACGCATCATTTTCAGACATGACTCTCCTGGGATGACAATAAGTGAAGCTCCTTCCCAGACTTTCATTGTCTCTACTCTGCCTTCTTTACTTTCACCTCTCCGCCCAGCCTTACCCCCAACCAGCTCTTCTCATAATGAAGCCCAAGGCAGTTGGGAAGCACTTACGTCCATCCCCGCCCACCCCTCCATCTATGCTCCCTAATGCACATTCTCAGACCAGACCACAATTAAAATTTCAGAACAAATTTCAACCCTGTTGCATTATTTATAGCACCAAAAGCTGCTGCTGTGTCTAGAGACCCAGGGAGGGACAATAGAGGGTGTGGTCATATGTATGTTTGGAGATTTAAGGTTACAAGATTTAATCTGAGAAAGGAACCTATTAAGAAAGTTGGTTATTTTTATTGTCAATTAAAGCCTTGGTCTGGGAATTCAGGTGCTTTTATACATGCAACAGTGTGAATTGCTTTACATTCACTTCTGCGCAGTCATGAAGATAACAGTTTAGGGACATACAGTATGGACTCATAAAAGCTTAAAAATAATTACATTTTATATGAAAGTACCATTTGTCTATTATATGACACTTCTTTGTTTAATGGCACAGGTGTAGCACAGTATTTTTTTGATCTTATCTAACTGATGTCTGTGTCATTAACCCTTAAGGGTCCACGGTCACAGCTCCGTGACTGAATCACATGACATTTTCCACACTCAGTCATGTGGACCACTGGGGACAATTGCATTTGAATGTGCAGACTTGAAACACTCTCCCACGTTTTATTTGATGTTGATAGAGCAAATACAACCAGAGATATGACAGTTTGAAACTGGAGCAAACAAGTGATATTTTGTTATTGTAGCGATCTAAAGCAAGTGTTATATTTCTGACCATATCTTAGTCTTTTTTTTTTTGTCCTTTTTCAAAATGTAAAAAACTGGCCGAATCTGCGGATTCTAATCCACAAACTGCATTAGCATTACAGGTAAGGGTGAGAATGACCCCCACCTGAGCCAGATGCAGAAACTGGGAGGACCAGGGGGTGGCGGTGAGGAAACCGGAGAAGATATGCTTTTATGTCAAATATTTGAGTGTAGTGTTAATTTATTACAATTTTGATTTTATATATCTAATATTTGGAACCAATATTCACTTCTAAAGTCTTTGAAAAGGTTTGATAAGTATTGTTGTGTTGTTTATGCAATAAATTATATACATTTTTCAAATCGGATTATATATTTTTTGTGTGTTTTTTGGCCTCTTATGTTGATATAGTAGGTTAAAGTGAAAAAATAGTAGGTAGATGAGATAGATGAAGTTGTGCTAAAAAAAAAGATACCAAACATGGGTATAATAAAAATTTCTTTATATAGTATAGGGTGGGGAAGCAAAATTTACAATATTTTGATTGAAAGGGATTGAAAGACAGTGTATGACCAATTAGTTTATTGAAAGTCATGAGAATTTATTTGCCACAAGAACATTTACATAATAGAAAATGTTTTTATTCTATGTGCCCTCCTTCTTTCTCAATTTCGCCTGTTTTTTTTTTCGGCTGGATTGACGATGATATGCATAAATTAATTGTTCGTGTCGGAGATTTTTAATAGCGTATATTTCACCCCACAAAGATTAAAAATCATGTTTGAACATTAAAGTTTGCACTAAAATACACTTTTGATGTACTTTTATTAACATTAGGGTCTAAACTTTGAACAAAAGTTGAAAAAAACATCCATTGTCCTGATTTATTATATTTTTATAGTAGATGAATATTAATATAATTTTTTCGGCCCGCGGGTGGGCTGATAGGGCTAAAGGGGTTTAATGTGTACTGTCCCTGCTAAATAAACAAATATATAAATAAATATTTGTGGTAATGTTGAGCTGCAATGAACACAAACCTAAATACCAGGTGGGGAAGCAAAATTTACAATATTTTGAGGCAGGGATTGAAAGACAGTGTATGACCAATTAGTTTATTGAAAATCATGAGAATTTATTTGCCACAAGAAAATTGACATAATAGAAAATGTTTTTATTCTATGTGTCCTCCTTCTTTCTCAATAACTGCCTTCACACGCTTCCTGAAACTTGCGCAAGTGTTCCTCAAATATTCAGGTGACAACTTCTCCCATTCTTCTTTAATAGTATCTTCCAGACTTTCTCGTAATAGTTTTGCTCATAGTCATTCTCTTCTTTACATTATAAACAGTCTTTATGGACACTCCAACTATTTTTGAAATCTCCTTTGGTGTGACGAGTGCATTCAGCAAATCACACACTCTTTGACGTTTGCTTTCCTGATTACTCATATGGGCAAAAGTTTCTGAAAAGGTATGGATAATAGTGTTAGGTATGATTATGACATCAATATATGTTTGGTTTCAAAACAATTGACGTAGTGCCTGCTGAGAAAAAACAACTAAATGTTCATTGTACATTTTGCTTCCCCACCCTGTATATAACGGCAAAATCAAAAGTACTCAAAAATGGCCAAAATAGGCTCAGACCCTTAAGGGTTAATTCATTTCTGTCGTTCATCCATTGAAAAATGTCAGGGTTGGGCCTTAACATAAATAAAGCAAGTTTACAGGAATGAATATAAATTTGTCTTAAACTGTCTAATTTAACAGATTATAATTAGATATAATGGTTTCTTACAATGTCTAAAAAGGCTAATTAGCCAGTATGCTAAACTATATGCGTCTCTACACTGAACCAAATAAATCCACATAAAGCTGCTGCTGCTTTAGAGCGTACTGCAATCAGAGAGAGGCATGATGTAAAAGCACTGGTGTCTGATGTGACCTCTAACATACACATCAGAAATACAAACAGGGATGCAAAAGTCCTTGTTGTTATTCTACGTGTTGTCATTCTGCCTCTGACTAAAATTTATATCTACAGCCTTATTTTTAGAAGTGGACATTATTTGTTTGCTGTGATTGTTATTGTTTTCTGTAATTTCCATCCTATGTTGCCTGTGGAGGTTTGTGGGAATACACATACAGCTGAGAAAAAGGAAACAAAACTAATTGAACTGTACTTAAATGTATACATTATATTGTACTGAAAAATAGAAAATCTAATAAAAAAAATAAAAATAAAAACAAAATACAAACAGTAACAGTGGTTGATGACTTGTCCCCTGGAGTCAGACGTCTTCATGTCTGTTCCTTTATCTATGCTGCTAACTCTGTCTTTAGCGGGTTGGGTGTTGTACATAAAACGTATCAGTATATCATAATCTTCTCCTGCAGCGCCGGCACTATTGTCTGTCCATTACCCTCCATTATATATTTACATCTTCTGAGTGTGTGTTGACTAGTAGGACAGTCCCACAACATATGCCAGTAAGTACCATGAGTCTCCTGAGACCAAAGACTGGCTTTTGTCTTTAAACATAAATTCATTTTATATCTCAAAAGGTGCATTTTTTTCTTTGTTAAAGGTCCAATGTGTAAGCCTTAAGCTGATGGAGTGGCAGAAATAGAATATGATATGCACAGTATAATAATATATAACATTTTCGTAATTATGTTTCAATTTTTCTATAATTACTTAGTAAGGCTTCGTCTGTAGAATGAGCTACAGAGGGAATAAGTCACAGTTCATTCAGTCTGCCATGTTCCACTTTTTCTTTTCTTTTTCCATGTCACAGTGTTTTTTTATTCAGCAATAAAGTGCATTATGATCACACGCTGTGATAATATCCACTTAGTAGAACAGCCATGTGGAGGTGGCCACTTTTTCACAATAATATGCAAACGGTTACATTTAATAAATTAAAAAAAAAAAAAAAGAAGAATGTATTTAGTTTTGTGCTGCTTCATACAATGACACATAGTTTGTTACTAATGAGAAGTCTAATTGGACCATTTGGAGGGAAAGTGATCATCAAGATCTGAGAAAGTAGAGAAACATTAAACCCTAGATATAAACTTCAAATCCAGAAATAATGATGAGTCTTGTGTATTTGACCAAGTCCATAAAAACGAAAGGTCTTTAATAGTAATAATACCTTGTGGCTTGAAAGCAAAAATTGGCCCATTAGGTTTCTTGCTTTTAGCTTTTACCGAAAATTGAGGGTTGAAGGCAGGAAGCAAGTTTTTTTTTTGGTTTTTTTTTGTTTTTTTTTGTTTTAAAGCTAATTATTTGTTGAGCCATATTGAGTTTTGAAATGCAGCCTTGCCACCAAAGCCATGGATCAGAAAGCCTATCACCCCCCTGCGAATAAGTAATGCTTCGCTCGAGTTGTTTGCAAGAAAAAATATAATGTGACTTATTTTGCCTTGCTCTTTTCAGTGTCTCCTGTTTCCTATGCAGGTCTGAATGGGCATCAGGTGCCTTGTGGGACCCACAGATCAGTGTTTTTCTTTGTTGTTTTGCTGGCATAAACACGCACATTTCTGCTGTTTGTTGTCTACGGGAGTCCCTTTGTTTTCTCTCCAGCCAGGGAGATGTGTTCATGCATATAATGCTATCACAAATCACAGTGCCTGTTAAAGTGCCATCAGCAGGATCCTCCTACGCCATCCTGCTCTATAATGTAGTTGGTGTGTTTGACTGTAAGAGCATATACATGGTCCCGTCATTTAACAGAACACCCTATGTCTGGTATAACTCCTGGTTCAAGAGCGATAGTATGCACAGCTCACTCAAATCACCCTCTGACAGTTTATTGAATCACAACTGCATGCACATAAGCTCTGTCTCTTAGTAGCATTCAAGTATGATTGTATGAATGGAGCAAAAACGCACCAGGAGCCAGCACAAGAAGCACAGCCTGCATACTAACCACTGGCACATGATTAAAGCAACTGTTATGGAACAGCCATGTTTCAGACCGAAAAAAAAAAAAAAAAAAACAGAAAAGAAGAAACTGCAGCTGAACAAAAAGCACTATTTAGTAACTGCGAATCTGTCAAGTAAAGATAGTGAACTGTACTTTTTATGGATTGAGTCATTACATACGGCTGTTCCTCAGGGTCAAAGGTCAGGTTTGCATGTTCAGCTCACTGAGTTTAATTATCAGTAAAATGTCAGATTCATGAGGATGTGGATGAGCTGGAGTAGCTGCAGTGTGGCACAGCAGATGAAGCGGCAGACAGCTATATTAAGCCACTGTCACTCTCTCTACCTTCGAGTCTCTGGCTTTACTCTCATTTCTGAGAGGCCACACAGGCTGTAGGTGTTGGTTAAAGTAGGTCATTCCACCTCATTACACTCTGTTGGTACTGAGCAGATCTTGTGGAGCGATAAATTGGACATTTGGATGACTGTTACACATTTAAGATGCATTTTGGGTAATGCACTGTACACCTGGCAGTGGTTTACTGTGTCGTATGTTTAAGCCATGGACCTCATTTTTCTTTTTTACAAAGCAATTCTTCAGAAAATATTATTTTACATCCTTGTTTACAGTGATACATATGCATAGACCGATGATTTTCAGAATATTAAGGACTGCTGTTGGCATAACTGGGTAATATATGTGTACTAGCTTCAATCCCAGTGGATAAATCCACTCAAAATGCAGTACATTTTGATATTTTTCGAATAAAGTATTTTTCATATATAATTTTAACTGTTGTAGTTACAGTTTTTTATATTTTGTAGATCGTCTCTATACCATGTGATCACACCCATTGTCTCCTGACGTGCAAGGCTGCTTCCTGTCCCTGCCCCTGGCAACCACTTAGCAACGTGAATTAAATCAGTCTCTCCTGACTTTAAAAAAGGGAATTTTAAAACAGATATTTAATGTCGAGATGGGACGTCTCAGTTTCTCAGAACTGTGCAGATACATACACAGACGGACAGATGCTCTGAGACCTTCCAGTATTATGGTAAGCTAGCAGAATCCCCAACTAACGTACGCTTCGTGTTAATGTGGTATTTTAAGCTGGAAGTGCTTCGGTGAAAAGAAAACTCCTTCCTGCAGAGTGTGCATAATTCTTCATGTTGGTTGACTGTTCTGTCTTGGGGTTTTTTTTTGGACTCAAATTTCCCATCCAGATTGCCAGTGTGCTGTTTAACGTCTTCCGTCTTTATGGGTTGGTTCTGCTGCCTGTCACTACTAGATCAACTGCCCATTTGCGCATGCGTGACAGTAACTCTACTTGGACAAACTGTCTGAAATGCGTTGCCAGAGACATGACGCAATGTGAATCAAATCAGTCCGTCCTGACTTAAAAAAAAAAAAAGATAATTGATGTGGAGATGGGACTATTCCTCAACTGTAGGTACCAAATTGACCACTTAAAAATGTCTCAATTTCCCAGAACAGCGCAGACACACACACGCACGCACACACACACACACACACACACACACACACACACACACACACACACACAAATACACATGAACATGTCTGTTTAATTATTGTATGTTGGTGATGCTTTATCTTGTTGGGACACATTTTTACTTTTTAACAAATACACAGACCAGTTTGCAAGAGCTGCTTGTATGTTATTGTTGTTGAATCTTGTCTTGTCTTGTGTTCACGCAGACAGCTAATCTGTTAAAATTGTGGCTCATATCATTATATTAGGAAAAAAATGCAGAAATCCATGGATAAAGATATAAGAAGAGCTTTCAAATTTTCCAGATTTTCTAGAAGTTATGAATATTTAAGAAAAAAGTCGAGAATAAAGTGATGAATTTGTGACAAAATACTGAAAAAAAAACACACAATCATAGAATCATTCATGATTCATGACTCTGAGATTACATTTTATTGCCATATTGCCCAGCTCTAACTTTTTATATTATCAGACAATAGTGCCTTACTTCCCCATTTCTTTGCTAAACCTTCATCATTCCAGATATAGTTCAAATCTACCCACCTTTGTATCATCATCCTGCAAGCTTTAACCTTAGGAGCTTGTGTTGTGTTTGTGAAAAAGCCCCTGGGTTGGTCATGTACGTTACCGTACTCTGTTGCTGTGAATTTTTCCTCTGAGCAGGTCTTGCAGCCGCATAAGCAGTAGAGATAATATAGCAGTGGACGTACACATGTGCTCTTACTGCCTTTCCCACCTGCAATGTCAGAAAGTGAAAATGTGAAAGCTGCAGGACATGAGAAACAAGGGAAAACCACCAGAATCCGGAAATTCATACCTTCCTTAGGTATCTGCTTTGTATCTAAATAAAAATGAAAACACATAAAGGAGCTCAAACGTTGTAGATCAGTTGACCTTTTGTCTTCTTTGATGGCTTCTATTGGTGATAAGTGGAAAGTGCAAGTGAGCATTCAGGAGTAGTTTCTTATAACTACTAGTAACAGAATAATAGAAAAACACAATCTTCTGTTGGTGCAGTTTGATAAAGGCTGTATTAACCCATAAAGATCCAGTGTTACTTTTGTTTCAGCTCCCAAATGATTATTTCTTTACATTTAACTTTCCTTAAGTGACTTATCATTATTTATTAGAATATCATTTTCTGTATTTTGTGTTTTTTTCAGTGACAATCAGGTATTTTCCTATATTTAATTCACTGGTCATGTATAGGGGTGTAAGAAAATATCGGTTCTGCAATATATTGCGATATTTCATTTCACAGTACTGTATCAATATTAAAAAGTACTGTATCAATATTTTTAGGTATTATTCAAATGCAGATATTGTGGAAGTTGGTGTTTGTTTTTTTGTTTTTGTTTTTTTTTATTGAACACTCTTTTATTAAATAATGTTAGTTCCTTTGTTGGGATTGCACAAAAATAATGTTCTGATGTTAGTTCTGAACTAATAGAGTATGAACATTTGAACAGGATCTTAAACTGTAATGTCTGTAAAACATAATTTAAGTTTGAACACAGGAACATTTTGTGATATAGCATCAGATCCTGTTGTGATCAAATAAAAATGTGTTTAGTATCTGTGCATATTTCTGGTGTAATTCAATTCTTCCAGGAAATAATCATTAAAAAAAAAAAAGAAAAGAAAAGCCTTTTTAACAGTATTGTGATATATCGTATTGTGATCCTTGTATTGTGATTTGTACCGTATCTCCAGATTCTTGCCAATACACAGCCCTGGTCATGTAGATGTTCATAAAAGCTCAGATTAAAGTTGAGAGTTATTATATCAAAAACAGTGAAAACTAAAGAAAAATTGTCTTTTTCTGTCCAGTCTCTCATTAGCTGAACATAAACCCAGTGTCTCCATCCACTGTCATTCATCCAACTCCATGGGTTTTACCGGTGAATCAATGTTGTAGAAGATGACGGTGTTTCCATGGTAACTATGGAGCCTCTGAACATCCACATGGGTCATATCTGATGACCATGAAAAGATGACAAACTGCATTTTACACCAATTATTTACATGTATTGATAGGATTAGTGGATCAACAGGTATTAAACAGTTTAGATCAGTAGATGGTTTTGGTCACCAGTGGATGTTTGGGTCTTTATGGGTTAATGTAAAAGCATAAGTGAGAAGTGAGTGAACACAGCAGCAAAAGCTTTACATGTGTTTTTCCTCTGTTTTCGTTTACTGCATTTAGTTCAAAGAGGTTGGCCCTGAGTTATAATTTTGCCTTTTTCAGTCAGATAGGACAGAGTTATGGGACCTCATTCTTTGCGGGTTATCAAAATGATTACTGTCATGGAAGGCTCTAATCTGTGACTGAAGCCCCAGGCTCCCATTGCTTAATTAAGATCTGCAGACCCACTCTGCACTGTTGTTAACTCTGGGCTGCAGTAGAGACTGTAGCTCCTTCCTGAGTTTACCTTAGAACACCCGTGGCACAGTTTGACAAGTCCTCACCTGTCACTGCCCTGGACCAGGACTTCACAGCCAACTAAAAGCAGGGAAAACAAAAGCTATTTTTGTTCCCACTGCATTTACTACTTATAGTATGTCTGTGGCTGGTGACATTAGACCAGGGGTCGGCAACCTTTAACACTCAAAGAGCCATTTCAACCTGGTTTCCACGGAAAAGACAACACTGGGAGCCGCAAACACTTTTTGACATCTGAAATGAAGATGTTAGCCTATATATACCGTAAATTCTGGACTATAAGCCGCTACTTTTTTCCCACACTTTAAACACTGCGGCTTATACTCCGACGCGGCTTATACAACGATTTTACCGGTACCACGGCGTCGGTGGTGCCACGGCGCACCTCGGTGGTGCCGTGGCGCTAGGTGCCGTTGCACCACCGTACCATGGCTCGGTGCCAGGTGCCGTGGCACCGCGGTGGTGCCTCAGCTCAAGGTGCCGGTGGTGCCGTGGCACCGGTGGCACCCAGTTGTGGCACTGCGGTGCAACGGCACCCGGCACCGAGCCCTGGTACAGCAGTGCCACGGCTCCTGGCACTGAGCCATAGTACTGCAGTGCCACGGCACCTAGCGTTGGCCCAGAGGTGCCGCGGCACCTTGGTCATGCCATGGCACCTGGCATCATTAAATGTTCTATTTTCTTCAGATATTTTTCTTTTCTTAGATTTCTCCATACTTGGTCTACCTGGGGTTGAAAGTCTCGATAAATGTACGGCGTTTTGGCGGGCTGTCGGAGAGTGTGATGCATATTTTGAGCGACGAAAAATAATACTATATATATATATATATATATATATATATATAATTTTATTTTAATATTTCGAGATCACAATAATCTTACAATTTACAACTACAATTAAACAAATGAACAAACACAAATAAAATACTTTGTTCAGATATTGTGCAGTTTTGGTGTCGCAGGGCATTCCGCGCATGCCGGCTGCCGGCTGACACGTCAAGTGCTGTCAAACGTCTCTGAAGAAGGCGAATGCTGATCACCGAAATTGCACAAGGTCTGAAGAAAGAAGTTAAAAACTTTGACTTAATAAAAAGACATGATACACGTTTTTGAGACAAATAACATACACTTCAATCGGACACTTATATTTTATTTTCCCAAGCCATGCAGAGCCGCAACATAAGGATGAAAGAGCCGCATGCGGCTCCGGAGCCGCGGGTTGCCGACCCCTGCATTAGACTATATCACAAGGACATGGACAACACAAGGACGTCCATATAATATCATGATTGTGATGTGTATCTTTCACATGAACTCATTAGATGATAGAGAATGACTGTGATACGGGTCAAAACACGGTATTTGAAATCTCTCTGACAGGACATGTTCGAGACAATTTGACAGATTAGTGTTGTTAAATGACCCACATTTTTACTTTTAAATTCATTTTTGCTTTAGTTGGACCATAAGGGATTATCCAAAACAAGGAGCTACTTTATATTGAAATAAATGTTGGAATGGCAATCAATTAAAGTTTGCTCTCTGATGGGACATTACTGTGTTTTGACCCATATACAAGGATACAATTTATAGCAGTAAAATTAGTCAAAAGGAGGTGCTCCTGTCGCAGCACTTGAATGACAACATGCAAAAAAATGACTATTCATCATCATCATCATCATCATCATCATCATCATCATCATCATCTTATCTTCAGACTCTGTAGTCCATTTAAATATCAAACAAACAAGCAGCAAATAAAAAAAAAAAACACAGGTTAAAAACACACACAAAACATCACCCCTATTACAAAAGACAACTGTACCAATGTCGCCACAAGGATGACTGGTGCTATTGAATATTAATAATAATAAAGGACTCTACTCTCCTCTCTTTAACTTTAATTCTTTCCAGATGGTTTCACCAAACACAAAATCAGGTGAGTGCTGTGTCTGCTCTTTATATGTGATTTTAGAGGGAAATGAGGTACTGGCTCACTCACCGTGTAGACAAAGTGCCAGTTTTTTTGCTCATTATCCTTTTCTGTAGCTGGAATAATTCCATGCAACTGACACTGTTTTTGGTGTTTCTCTCTTTGCTCATTTTCAGATTGAGTTAATTTGCCCTACTTGGCATTGTGGATTACCATGATGTGACAGCACATGAACACATGACACTGCAGCACTATTTCACTTCATATACTACATCCACATCCGGCAATGATTTGTAGAGTAATAAATTCCACTTAACAATAAATTACAGGGGTGTGGCCAATTGTTTATTAGCATATATTCACAAACAGTCCTTATCTTGTGTGTAAAAAAAATGGTGAGAACTGGAGAACTGTCTCTAAAATAAAGATTACACTGGGTTACAAAAAAATGTTTTTTACAAGTTGTCTAGGTTTTTTCAACTGAATTAGGACCATTTTGCACCGCTAAATCCAAAAATGACATCTGTGTTTCTCAATCAGGTCAGGTTTTTTCGCTAATTTGATTTTGAAAAATTTGATCTTCTCACAAAATTGATTACATTTTTGTGACTTTATCAGTTGATTTTTTATATAGTTCTCACCCAAAATAGGTTTTAAGAGAAAAAAAAGTCATTTTCTAACAGGATTCCTGTTAGGTACAATGGTGTATTCACCGCAGATGTAGCAGAATACGTCAGGCTTATTTTTGCAAGATCTTCTAGTCGAAGCCATTTCATTCACCTGTAATATTAAAAAAACCATTAATCATAAATTGGCAAAAGTAAAATCTTCAGAACTCATTTATTGCAAGAAATATGAAACAGTTTTGTATCATATGATGTGAAAATGCCCATAAATGTAAGCAAAATGTTAAAAAGCCAATATGTAGCATAGTTCAGAAAGTTGACCTGATTGAGCAGAATTAATGTGGTTTTTGGATTCAACACACCAAAATTATCCTAAATCAGCTCAAAAAACTTAAACAATAAATTTGTTGTTGACCAGTGTTATAAGGACTTTCTTTAGGTCTGTTGAAGACATTCACATTAATGGGTACTAACAAAATTCCTATAAATTGAGGATACAAGCAGTAATAAGACAAGTATTTATTTGGCCCATTATCACATAAATATGGTATAAGATAAAGTAGGCATCTGTTTTATTCTGAAAAAGTTATTTGCTGATCAGAACCTGTGACGTGTAAAAGAGGCATGATACACGTTAGTTTAGTTAATTAAAATGATCAAATAAGCAATTAAACGTATGCGTGTGTGTGTGTGTGTAAAATTAATTATAAGTTTCCATGAACACTGTTCTGCTCATCTGGCAGAGTTCATAAAACACAGCAGTGCTCTGTAACAGACAGATGATGCATCTGCGCCACATGTCATATTTATCTAAACTGTTAAACGATGGCTCCGAGGCGAGGATGTCTCATTGTCATAAATGCCTGTTTCCTCGACTCCTCTGTTCATGTCTCGGGTGGGAGGGACTAAGACACGAGGAGAAGAGTCAAGCATGAACAAATTGACAAATGAGAAGGGGGATTTGATAAAGTGACGACCACAAGTCAAAGGTCAGCTTCACTGTGGCATTATAATGTTCGACAAAAACACTCCTGGCCATTATTCAAGTCTGTAACTAAAGGAGCAGAAGGATTATGACCATCATTTACATTTTGTCACATTCACACGCAGTGAATTGGGGACACTAATTGTAGATGCTCGTCTTGAACTGTGTCTTGTATAGATTTTCTCTAGTGTCGTGTGGAACATTCGTGTGAGGGATTCAGTGCGGTTGAAGCAGCGTCTCTGCTGTCATGGCTACAGAGCAACTTCTGGAAGCATCCACTTGACCAGCAAAGAACATGAACACAGACAAGAACATGAACACAGATGAGGACTCAGTTTCTTTTAATAAATTCCTTCAAAATTGTCACAATATAAATGATTTGTCTGAGCAGAAATAGATGTAAACATGACATACTGGCAGGGGAATACTACCACAAGGAGCTAAATCTACTTCCATATGCACTGGCTGTTGAAGACTTGAGTGTGATGCAACAAAAGATTATGATGATTTATTTTTCTGATTCTCTTGACTTTTTTTTGTTGCAGCGTCAATGTAATGTACTCATAGGGGTTCTACGGTGGAAAGCTTGGGTGATATAACCTTTATTATGCCTAAATTAGTGTGTTTTTTTAAGGTTAACACGTAATTATTCTTAAGGCATTCAGAAATTGGTGCAAAGAAATGTGAAACAAATTCACTTATTGACAAAATCGCAAATTGCGGAACGTAAACTACAAACAAAAAGTTTAGGATTTTTTTAATTTTTGTTTTTTTTTTTCAGTTGGGATAATTGCACAGCACTTTTAATTTTTTTGTGTGTGAATTGAATTGAAGCACGTTTTTTTTAATGACCAGACATAGTTTTATTTACAACTGGCAAAAATGGCAAACAAATGACACACAAAAAAACAGAAATATCCTTAACTTTTTGTCTGTAGTATGTTTCCAGGTAAAAAATACAGTCACTTCGGGCTTATTATGCTATCGTCTCTCATCAGTGTAGAAGGGAAATCTGAGGAGAGTTTTTATAGTTTTGTTTCTATGGTTTAAATGTTGTACCTAAGTTATCTAAAGGTAGAGAAAACCCTGAATTTCATCAAGATACTCATGGTGATATATTTAAACGACTTAAGGAACCCCTTGACTCACAAGACAGACAAGACAAAAAAAAAGCCCATTCACCGCAGGAAATTTGAGTCATAGGTAACACCTGTGAAAAAGCGTATGAACATGATCTCAAATTGATTTGCTGAGGAGCTTCTTGCCTCACCTATCACATCAGTTCAGTCCTGTTGCTGTACAGCTGCAGGTTTTGCTGTACTCTCCAAGGTCGACACTTCACAGTCAGCTCATCATTGGATGCACATTATTCATTTCTGAGGCCACACAATTCTCTCCATCTTGACTGTAGCATTTCCAATATCATTGAAAAATTGGTGACCTTATCAAATCGGGATCCTGAAGGCCTTGAGCGTTGTTGTGTACCGGCACAATACAACTGGATGGCTTTTGTCAGCGCTTCAACGGAGGCTGTTGACCTCCTGGTGTCTAGACTAACACTGAGTCAGTTTTTATCATGTCTGTTTGTATTCAACAAACAGCAGTTGCCATTAGGTATTTTAAAATTCCTCCTAAGATTCTGGGATTTTATCTCTCTGCGATGACTGTTTTTTTTGTTTCTTTTTATTGTGTTTGTACCCTCGTCAGATTTGAAGTGTGTTTTCTTGTATTATATTAATGGAGCCGCAACAATGGATGTGACTTGTGTGTAGTGATAATAACAAAAGGCAGTTTTTTATTAAAGCTGGCACTTTCTCAGACTCACACTATTCAGTTAACAGGTTTCTATATAAGAGTCAACATAGTTTTTATATTTTCTTTTCTTTTTTTTAAAATTCTTTTTTAAATTATACATTTACATAAACATGTACTTAGACATAAGGAACCACACAAACACAATCAAAAAAACAACAAGAAAACAAATGATACAACAGACCTATTAAACACAAAAAAAGAAAAAAAACCCCACAACAACAAAAGAAACAACAACAAGATAAATAATATTATCAACTCCTCTTTACGATGCTCAGGGCTGATTAAGAGTTAATATAATGTATACTAACAACAATTTTCTCTGACAGCATGAAGCATGACCCGTTTGTTGGGGTGATATGTTTTCTTGAAACAGCCTTGTGCACTTTTAAATATAGATATGTATGTAATAAATTTTACACAAAGACAGTCTAATCTAAATTATAGAGCGGTAACTTTCAACAGAATCTTACTCTATATTTTGCCAAGGGGTATTAAAAGGGCATAGCATGTTATGTTACTGTGGTTGTTTTCTGTCTAAAAACAGAGCTAAGCTAACAGGGTTAAAATGTAAACTATCAGCTGATGCAGCATGTGAAGATTATAAAATACAGTGTTATTTTGACCGACTGTCGAAATAACCAGCTTTAAATTTTTGTTAGAAGAAAACTTGATGATCCCATAATACGGATGTGTGTAAACAATGAGCTTTATACTTTATTCAGTGAGTGATACAGTCTGTGGATATGTAGCTTCGATTCACAGTGGTTTTGGTAGTTGTGAGTGTGTTCTGGTGTGTGACTTCCCCCTGCTGTTGAGGGTTTGGAAAGTCAGTAGTTCATTTAACCCCTTTAACTCTAATGATGCTGTCATGCACTGTCTCCTGAGTAGACTGTGAACAGCTACACTCTATCATGGGCCTGGCCTTGTTCCAGTTAAAGGACTAACAAACCAGTCATTTGACAACATATTCCATAAACATTGAAACATGTTGAATTTTTCCATTTTTAAAGAAGGCATTAGTCCTTCGTTTGGCAGGAAACACCACCCAAAGGACCAGGCTGTTGTTCATCACTTATTTTCATACCTGAGTAACAGTATCACCACCTCGCGTCCCACCATCACCCCAGTTAGCTTTAAGCACATTGCCCGCTGATTGCACTAATCCAATCAGATAGATCATGTGTGCCAGCTGTCACACCAAGACACTTGGCGGTAACACGGGAGAAAAGCAGGCTGTGTAACAGCCGGTGGGCAGCCATGCAGAGCGGATGTGTCCTGTTAAATAATCCATTAAGATCCTTTTTTTTTTTTTTTTTTTTAACCTTACCCGCCTCTTTAGATGCATCCACATTAAACTAGTAGTACAGTATACTTCCGTTTTCCTACTGTAGCGGTTTTTTACCCTCTTGAGGATATAAACAACATGGCCCTGTGGAATGAAACATAGTAGATATGAAGCAACTCAGTCAAGATTGTGTCAGCAACCGCGTGCATAGTAACACCAGACAATAGTAGTGCCAATTTTACTTCCTGTTGTTACACTTCATTTTAGTACTCAGTTTGGCAGTGTAGTTTACTGTGAAACATTATTATGATCAACACTTCATGTGATTAAACTATTTATTAAAAAAAAAGGAAAACTTGGAATTCTTTCACACCACACTTGCTTGGTCTACACTTCACCGCATATTTCCGCTGAGACTAAACCACTTTTCAATTTGGTTCAAATTGAATTGTAGTTTGTTTCTAGTGTGAGAAGAATTTTTTGGATGGTTCAGACCTTCCCACCAATTACTGGAAATTATGCTAATATCAACCATCAAAGCAGAAAATGGGGAAAAAGCTAAATTTTAAACAGCAATCTGGACTGAGAAAGTAATGCAAATTCAAATAAAAAATACATCAAAAGTCTACCAATTTTATGAGTTTGAGATATGGTGCCTATGAAATTAATATTAATTCATTTTTGTCCATTTAAATAGACCTGATGATTTGATAACACATAAGCGCCAATAAACCAATTAATGTCAAGTCCAGGGAGATGCAGCCCACATAGGTGATTCTGACAAGATATAGAGGTAAGCCATACAAAGACTGTTAGGGCTCACAAAATTGTAAAATGAAACCAAAATTAACTGGATAAAATGTACACAATATCACAAAAAAAATAAATCTTTTGTAGGACCTTGGCTCAGACATCAAGACAAAAATAGTAAGCAAAAAAAATAGTAAGGTTTTGTTTGATGTCAGCTCATGAACCATGTTTACTGCATTAGCATAAAGAAAGTCTCCATTGTTTTCTTGCATTTCTTCATTTATTCATCATACTCCAGTAGTTACATATTTGCACATAATAATGAATGCAAGGCTTTATCCTGCCTATGGGGAAATTGTCTTGGTTGAAGGAGCCATTTACTGTATATTCATGTCTGTTACAGTATGTCGCCCAAGAAATTGCACTCAGGTTTGATAGCATCCTCAGAATTGCCAGAGGCAGTGTGAACGTGTGCACACTTTGCTCTTCCCTTAGACTGAAAATGCTTCGCTCAGGTTTCTGATTCCTTACCACAGTGCTATGCACTCTTGAACTCAGAATGACACAATTTCCCTTCGGATTGGACCATTTGATAAATACTATGTTAGACAGATAGATAGTATGTAGGGTGGAAAAAAGGGCCATTTTTGAATGTGGATGGAATGAATAAAACAAACAAACAAAATTGGGACAGAGTGTGTTTGCCTGCAGGCGCGACGTGACTCTGACTACCTTCCTCTTCCCGCACGACACTTTCTAAATTACCCTAAAGGTGAAACATCCAAGGACGTCTGAATATAGCAGCATGTGCATTTGTGTGTGCATATGAGTAACTGTACACATGTATATGAGTTAAAGCAGTTAGACCTATGTAGTTAAATGTGAAGCTAATCTAAGCATTTATGTGTGAGACACTCGATGTGATACTTTAATAAATATTCATTTCTTAAACAGATTGTGCTGTAACACTCCACTGAAAACAGCACTATAATGACATGATTTTATGAATCTCAGATGGTTATATGAGGGTGACCCACTGCATTCATTCAGCAATTTCTAGAATCTATATATTTCTTAAACATTTCTACTTTTCTATGTTTCTAAATTTCTAACATATTTTGACACATCAGGTAAAGTGGTTTTATGTGAATTAACCCTTTCATGCATGAATTAAGAACCTTAATCAAGATTTTTTTTTTCCTGAGCGTTTTTATTCCTCTTTAGGCATTAAAAAAACAATGTGACTGAATTTTTTTTTTTGTTATGAACCTATTTTTCATGGCGTTACAAAAATGTCTACTCAGTTGGACACCATGCATTTCATTTTTGAAGCAAAGAAACATGTATTCACTGACATACTGTGTGAAAACTAGGAAATAAATGTTTTTTTTTTTTTTTAATGTTGCTAATCTGATGTTTTCTCACATTTTAACATACTATAATAGTAGTTGTTACTCACTCAAATAATGTGCAAAAAACAACAAAACATAACAACGTTAAAAAAAAACAAAACAAAAAACTGTTAATTACAGTCTAATAACAATTAGCAATTGATTTACACTCAAATATGTTGCTGCAGATCAGGTTTATCAAGAACAGGAATGTTACAGTAATGGTATGAATTGAAGTGTATTATGGGATGGTGCATAAGTATCCACTGTGTTGGTTGATATGCAAGTAAAACAACAAAATCCATAAATATACAAGAGACCAGCTGTAGAATAACTGTCCACTGTAGTGACCACTGTGCATGAAAGGGTTAATTTATTAATTTATGTATGAAACACCATGATGTGTACTTAAAATGCATTCATTGTGAAACAGATTGTTCAGTAACACTTCATTGAAAACAGCACAAATGACCCTTTGGGAATATCCACTCCTTATGTCAGGGTGACCTGCTCTATTCATTTATAGGTATAGAATCTCTGTGATATCATTTACTGTAGCCCCATTCGCATGGGAGTATTATTACCTGTCAAGTGCAAATTTGCCATGTCTGTAATTTGAAAATTAGTCCAGTGCAAATTGATATCTCTGTGGTTTGGAGTCATTTGTAATTTTTTTTTTTGTTTTCTTATTCCATTTCCTGTCCAAGGACTAAGGGGTTTGACTGATGATGACAAATGAATGCTATAAAAGGCTGTAAATTAAAGAGGCTCATTTCAAATATAGCAGTGAACTTAAATCCCTCAGAGGGGGAAACTCTCAAAAGATGGATTTTCTATCTTTCAACATATGTAGCCTTGACATTGTAACTGGGGAATAATGTCAGTGAATTTGATTAGAAAGACGGACTTCTTTTATCTTGTGCAAATGCAGTGCATAAAACACGGCTGTAACAGTTAATCTCCCTAAAACCAGTGGTCTCCAGGTTATACTTATACTATACTACATTTCTATATTTTCCACTGTACTTCTAAAACTCCAACATCTTTCTATTTTTTTTTTTTTTTTGTAATATATTTTTGTGTAAAGTTAATCAAGGTATTTATGCATGAGACATACTGTGCATCCTATTCATACATAAACAGAATAAACAGAGGACTTTGGTGATTCAGAAATTATCCCCTCATGTTGCAACACAGTCATGCAGGGTTGGTGCCCTCTGTGTTTTACTCAAATTTACTGCCATTAACCCTGGATTTGATGTCACAGCTCGCTATTAATAGACTACAGCTTACAGATAACTGGTCAGCCTGTTGAAGGATGGTCTGTCCTGCACACTGCCATACTTGCCATCCATCTGATAAGAGTTGCCGCTCTTCTAAAGGAATTGAGTTTGCCATTTCTGCGAGAAGGTCTCCATGCTGTGTTGCAACATGAGCCTCCTAAATTGCCCACACAGTCTCAATAATGGGAAACGGGCAGAAAGAAAGTGAAGAGGAAACAAATATGCTGGATATTTTTCTCAATATTTGGGCCTCTCATTCAAAAGTAATTGGTGATTTAGTTGCAAAAAACTTGCAAAAAGATCCTCCAGGTGAAGATTTTCTGTGTATCCGAATGGACGGCAAAAAATGGAGAGATTGAAAAACGTTGGCATTGCATTCCATGTAATTGCTTTATTTAACCCTTTCATGCATGAATTATGAGAACCTTAATCATGATTTTTTCCCCTGTTTGAATTCCTTTTTAGGGGTGTAAAAAAAAAAAAAAAAAGCGATTGACAGCTTTTTATGAAACTATTTTTCACGGAGTTGCAAAAATGTCCACTCAAATGGATACAGTGCATTTAATTTTTTAAGCCAAGAAACGTGTATTTACTGGTATACTGTGAAAACTATGAAATAAAAACACTTTTAATGCTGCTAATCTGATGTTTTCTCATATTTAAACATATTCTAATACTAGTTATTACTCACTTCATGGGGATAATATGCAAAAATACCCATTTTGTTAAAGAAAAAATGATAATTACAGTCTAATAACAATTGATTTACATTCAAACGTGTTACTGCAGATTAGGTTTATCAAGAACAGCAAAGTTACATGATGCATAAGTGTCCACTGTGTTGGCTGATATGGAACTAAAACAGCAAAACCCATGAATATACAAGAGAAGAGCAGTAGAATAACTGTCCACTGTAGTGACCACTATGCATGAAAGGGTTAATGATCATGTACCTGAAACATCAAATCCAGGTGTTTAAATCAAATCAATGTATGACCAACAGTAGATAGAGTTCAGCACCAATACCTGTGGGAGATAAACCTGACCAGCCTTATGGACGAATCCACATAATCTAACTAATACCAGTATTTTCCATTAATCATAACGGACTATGGCCCACCTCCAAAACCTATTTTGAACCACAAATCTGTGTTGAGCAGACTCTTACTTGTTAACCATGTTGCTAATAATGTAAGTTTTTTTGGGATAAATGTAAAGTGTACTGGTGAGTTTACAATGCACAGCGATGAAAATTAAACTAACCACTGAAACTATGTTTAAGTGCATGCCCACCCTAACCTGCAAAGAACACAGCCGAACCAGACCCAGAACCAGCAGCCTCTGAAACCAAAAGAGTGTAGCTACAACAGAGAAATTCAACCAACACAATGAGATGAATATTATTTCTTTTTCGAATACCAAAAAAACCCCAAACAAACCAAAAACAAGTAAAAAAAAAAAAAAAAACATTTGAAAAATAGTGGATGACTTACAACTTATATACTCCTGCCCCCTTACCCTGTATTTTCTACTGATCACAAAGTCCCATGTCAGTTCCTCAAAGTAACTTAACAAATCGTACACGTCAAAATAAATTCTAAACAATCCTGCACAAAATGCAAATTTATCATACATATCAAAAATAAACTCTGTCCATTTCATAGCTGTATTACACATCTAGATAGACTTCACTTCAAACACAAGTAGGTAAAATAAATTCCAGATCCAAAAGGACACTCTAATATATGGAAATAAATTGACCAAAAAAGCATAAATATATTGAGTATAGATATTAAACATCACTGTCATTTATTTGTTAAATAATTATCGCAATGTCTGACATTTACTTTTTACTTTTACAGTGAACATCCCCTACACAGCAATGACCAACCTGGTACCATAAATAATGGTTGTCTTTTGTAAAAGCTTTTGTAAACATCATCTCAGCATCAGATAACCAGCAAAAAAAGTTATAAATTGACAGGCGCTGAGTGTGATGAGTTCATTACAATGACAGAAACTGGTCCATTCTTACTTTGAATCTACTCCGATTTTCCATGTCAGCTCTTTAAACATTAAACATACATTTTCTCAAAGGATGAAAATCAGCGCACACAGGCAGAAGAGAGAGTTTATTACCATGGTAACGGGGATGCTATGCCTATTGAAAATTATCAATACCTTAAAAGAGAAATGTAATAATTTAATAATTCTGACATTCATGAGAGCCTTCCTGTTAGACTGAAGTCTTTGTGTCCGCTATATCCAGTATTATCCAGTGTCCACAGTTTGAAATCTGACAGAAACAGTGATTCATTTGAGTTTTTATGTCAGTTTATAGTCATTTTTTCATTGCCGTATGAACAGAAATAGTTTGTAAAAGTAATTTATTTTTTTAATGGAGAAAGAAAATATCAGTATTAGTGTGGATGAGGCATAAGATCACAAAAGACCTCCACAATTAAATGACCTGAGGTCTACAGGTGATGGTTTGAATAGGCCTAATATCTGAAAATATGCATTTCTGACTGACATGCTTCTCTGGCATATAGTGTGACATCAGCTTTGGTTAATCACTTGAGGACATTTTAAAAAGCAATGTATTTCACTGAATTATGTTTTTGCAGGAAATAAGGAAGGCATTCAATATTTTTGTGTAGAATTGATGAAATAAAATAGAATTGTTCAGGTCCTATATCTTTTGAAACATCAGCTGTCCCACATTTTTCAGATTAGCTGTCTTCAGGTAAAATGGGCCATGTGTTCAGCTAGAATGAGCCACTGAAGTTGCAAAGCACAAGAGAGTAATTTTTTATAAAACAATCAAATTAACTTTAATGTTAAAACACAGATGACACATTCTATTAACATATCATCATCCTTTAGTCATTCATATATAACTTTATACAGAACTGAATGGTCCAATAACATTGTGTGCATGTGTGTGGATATGAGATGGTGGGGCTCCTCAGGGACTGGTTTTTACAGGCAGTCCTAATAAGCAAAGCCATCATTGTCGAGAGAAGAAAAAAAACAAAAAACAAAAACAACAACCCAGACTTTGGCAGCTTTTGCTTGGTCCACTTTCTTCCCTCTTGGTCCGAGCGTGTTTTGTCCTTTTCAACTGAGCAGACCTCCATGCATGGGTGTCCAACCAATCCGACCACCGTGGCTCATGTGAACTGGTTTTGGAGAACTGACTCATTGCAGTTCCAGAGATGAGATGGAATGCCCTCAAGGCCAAGCATGCAGAGTAAGTCCTCCTGATCCTGGAACCACTGCATGAGCATTAGTTTGTTGAGTCCTACAGCCCTTGCAGCTGACAGGACTTCAGGTTTCTGCATCCCAAGCCCTGGGTTGAATACTCTGCACAACCAGCTCCTAATCTGGTTCTGTAATGCATATGGAAGGCCAGCTGCATGGAAGGCAGTGTTTCTCAACCTTGCAGTCGGGACCCCACGTGGGCTTGCCTAGAATTCAAATAAGGTCGCCTGAAATTTCTGGTAATTGAAAAAACAAACAAACAAACAAAAAAAAAAACAAAGAAAAAACGTACTAATAACAAATATATGGTGAGTAGAGAGAGACAATCACAATACATAAAAGACATGTCAAACTGTGAAGCTGAAACTGAAGCACTGTGGTACTGTTTAGCTTTCAAATGTTCATTGTGGTCAGTTTCAGATGCTGCAGCTCTTTCATAATTCATAGTTTGAGTTCTTGTTTGTTCAGTATTAATTGTCAGCCTTGTAAATCCAAGCTGGACTGACTGTACATATCCTGACCAAGGAAAATCAAATTCTCACTTTGTGCAGTAATCTACACCTGGCTTTTCTGCCTCCGTCTATAATAATACACATTATATAGACTAAATGTCATCTAAAATTAATGTTTATTTGCAACATAGTATAGCAAACTATTACTTGATCAATAATAATAATAATAATAATAATAATAATAATACATTTTATTTGTATAGTGCTTTTCATGGAACTCAAAGACACTTTACATACAGCAGATAAAAACAGAAATCAAACACATGACAAAACCAAATTAATTTTAGCCAAAAATAGTCTCACTTTTGAATGTCTGGGGTCACCAGAAATGTGTGATGCTAAAATGGGGTCACAAGCCAAAAAAGGTTGGAAACCATTGATGTAAGGCCTGTAAGATATGCTCAAACACATTCATGCATATTGATAGGTGGTCTTTTGAGATGAATGGTTGCATCCCCTTGGAAAAAAAATCAATTTGGCAGCCATATTTAGACCATATCAGTACATCTGTTACACCAAGTACTTAATGTAGTCGTTTGAGGGGGGAATAAGAAGGTCGTCCTTCGCCCCTTGCCTTTTGTTATGTCTCTGTACTGTTGGTATGTTGATATGTTTGTATACATTGCATATGTAAAAGTGAAAATTATATATATATATATATATATATATATATATATATATATATATATGTGTGTGTGTGTGTGTGTGTGTGTGTGTGTGTGTGTACAGGGTGGAGAAGCAAAATTTACAATATTTTGAGGCAGGGATTGAAAGACAGTGTATGACCAATTAGTTCATTGAAAGTCATGAGAATTTATTCGCCACAAGAAAATTTACATAATAGAAAATGTTTTTATTCTGTGTCCTCCTTCTTTCTCAATAACTGCCTTCACATGCTTCCTGAAACTTGCGTAAGTGTTCCTCAAATATTCAGGTGACAACTTCTCCCATTCTTCTTTAATAGTATCTTCCAGACTTTCTTGTAATAGTTTTGCTCATAGTCATTCTCTTCTTTCCATTATAAACAGTCTTTATGGACACTCCAACTATTTTTGAAATCTCCTTTGGTGTGACGAGTGCATTCAGCAAATCACACACTCTTTGATGTTTGCTTTCCTGATTACTCATATGGGCAAAAGTTTCTGAAAAGGTATGGATAATAGTGTTAGGTATGATTATGACATCAGTATATGTTTGGTTTCAAAACAATTGACGTAGTGCCTGCTGAGAAAAAACAACTAAATGTTCATTGTAAATTTTGCTTCCCCACCCTGTGTGTGTGTGTGTGTGTGTATATATATGTATGTATATATGTATATATATATATATATATATATATATATATATATATATATATATATATATATGTGTGTGTGTGTGTGTGTGTGTGTGTGTGTGTGTGTGTATATATATATATGTATATATGTATGTATGTATATGTGTATGTATGTATGTATGTATGTATGTATGTATATATATAATACATTCAAATATGATTAAATGGATGCATTTTAATGAATGGAACTATCAAAATATTTGCAAAAACACAAGTCTGAGGGTGACTCATTTTAGCTGAAATGCATTGCGCAATTCATCTGAATATATTAAGGTAAAGTGAGCCACCATCAAAAATGATTTTTTTTTATATGAAAGAAAGAACTTACATAAGCAAAAAAATGTTACATTATATCTTATACAGGCAATCACAACACATGAGATGTATAATTTTTTTTTTTTTTTTGAATGTACACTTAATTTCTATTGCTTTATCAACCTTATCACTTTAATGTCCGATTTGTTTGCCAGGCCACTTTCCTCACAGTTCTCCTCAGCAGGCTGGATGTGAGGCATTGATACACCCACTACAGCAAACACACACCAATCCAATCAATTATTTTTTTTTGTCAAGTACAGTTTTGGCAACAATTTGAAATCATTTGCATTCATAAGCGCTTAAAATTTAAAGAGCTAGGAGGCTCAAACCTTAAATGGCTCGTTTTACCTGATATCACCTTACTCGTACTCTTAACTGGGGAATTATCTAAAAATAATGCATTGTTGCTAAATGAGAAACTGAATCATATGTCTGAGGCTGACTGCTATATTTGGCTAATTCAAATACGTGTGCACCTCACCTCCATATCTGCATTTCCACATTCGTCATCAGTAGTTCAGGTCAGTCTAATTCGGGCAGCGTTTTGTGCAGCGGCCGTGCACTGAAAGGTCCAGGTTGTCCAGGATCTTCAGCTGGGTCCCTTTATCCCCGGTCCTCTGTTAATGGTCCACCCTCGGGGCCTTGGGGCAGCAGTCTGAGACGGAGGATGAGTGAGCAGAGAACTTCAGAGAAGAGACTGATGTAAATGTGAAGAAATAGGCTGTATGGATGAGAGAACAAAAAAGTCAAAGAACCGGGGCTATAAAAAGACGAGGGTCGACCAGAGGATTGCAGAAGGCAGGGAAGGGCTGGACAGGCGCCTTCTACCTCATGGGAACGCAGCAACTCAGCCCCTGTGAGTAAACCAGCAGCCGCTCTGACATGTCAAAGCAACATCACAAAACGTATTTGATCATGGCTAAGATGAAGATGTGATGTCCCACTTGGATAGAGTGTGATGCCCTACCTCTGTGTGGCTTTGTTTTTAACAGGGGAAAAGAATGCAGTTCCCTGTGCTGCCTCAGTATGTGGCAGCATATTCTGACATTTCATTTTGCGTTACTTATCGCGGTAGCACAAATAACATCAAATGTAATAGAAGGTGAATCTAGACAACAATATTTTGATTGTATGGCAAAAGTTGAAATTGAATGGCGTTGTCATTTATAACCCTGACACCCAGAAATTAAGTTAATATATTTGTTTCATTTATTTATTTCATTTGAGCATAGTAAAAACACATAAATATATGTTTGTTAAATATTGTGATGGATGGTTACCGAAAACCCTCAAGGGGCTTAACAAGTGGTAACGTACAGTTTAAAATATAGAAAAAAAATATTTGCAAGCTGCACTAAAGTACATTTTCTACAAAAAAAATTCCAAAAAAATTATACCAAGATTAGAAATGTATCCCATGCGGAAAATTTAAATCACTCAGGAGCAGAGTTTTCACAGCTTTTATTAAACTGAATTTTAGGAAGTTCCGTAAGATTATTCCATATTTTGGGTCCTTAGTATAAAACACTGAAGTGTATATCGAGTGCAACTGCAATGTTAAAAACGTATTGCATATAACACACTTAGAATCTTAAAAAGGGATGTAATTTTCAACACTGTGGGTCGCGGTGTGCAAAAGATGACAGCAAACCTACAGTATATCTGATTATATCATGTAATTAGTCTGTTAATGATTTTACCTGAAGAGATAACGTTAATACCTCATCTATGTGACATACAGATAAGCACAGAGGATTACGACTGTGGGTCTGTTGCATAGCATTATAATGTCAGCACATACCATGTTTTTTTTTTTTTTTTTTTTTTGTCTGACATGCATTTCGATAGCCTTTTGTGGCAGCTGTGGCACAGTTGAAGCACAAACCCCTCTAGTTTGTGGTTCAATTCTCGACTCTTCTCCACATGTTGGAGTGCCCTTGAGCCAGACTTTGAACCACAAGTTTCTCCAAGTGATTGTTTCACTGGTGTGTGGGTGTTTGTGTATGTGCAAATGGATGAATATGACATAGTGTAAAGTGCTTAGAATGCTTGTAGAAAGGCGCTATATAATAAGTGTATTTACAATCGTCGTATGCGATTTTTAGATGAGCTCGTCGAATATTTAACTTTTTTTAGCATTTGTAAATGCATTAATTAATTATTTACACTATCCGCATTGAATACTAATTTTGAAAGGTTAGTGATCTTTTTTTCTGCTAACCAAACTGTATTTTTGTTATTTGAAGCAATGATATGATGATTCAAGTCAATAAAATCCTTTTAATCCATCGTTTTTGTCATATTATTGAAATATGGCCTGCCTGAGGAGATAAGGCTTGCGGAATCAGTGGCATCTTTTAAGTCACTTCTTAAAACACACTTTTATAGACTTGCTTTTATGTGATGTTTGTCCCTTTTAATTTTAATTTTAAATTTTAATTTTTTAAAAATTTGGATCTTATCCTGTTTGATTGTTGGTTTATATTCTCATACATAATGTTGTTTTATCTCACGCCTCTATTTTTGCATTGATTTAACAGCATCATGTTACGTTACCCCTGCCCTCTTTATTCCGATTCATTTAATTTATTCGAAGTGTCATGTTTCTGCATTGTTGTACACATCTCTCCTATTATGTTGCTTCTGTTTTAGTGTTTTTACTTACATCTTGTATCCTGCTGTTGTGCCCTTTACTTGTTTGTCAAAGCACTTTGTAAACTTTGTTTTAAAAGGTGCTATATAAATAAAGCTATTATTATTATTATTATTATTATTATTATTATTATTATTATTATTATTAAATGTAAGAGGTGTAACAGGTGGGATCCTGCAGTAAGAACAAAGTAAACCCTCTGACATCCTACATAACCCTTTGGAGTTCATGTTGCAGTAATAACAGGCTCATTTAATACTATCCTGTACTTGTTTCTCTTGTCAATCTGATTCTAAATGGATTCTGTCACTGTATATGTCAGAACACCTTGCCTTATTGGGAGCAGGTGTTCACCGAGTTCGGTTTTGAAGGGTCACTTGGTCTGACGGGGAACTGAGGTCATTATATCACACTCTTCAAAGCCACGTCTGACAGTGACAGTCTCCTAATCCAATGTAGAAATAGACGGATTAATCCATGTTGATAGGACATTTCCCCAGCTGTCAGTATTGGTTGAAGATGTGGCTGACTTAGTTAATATTAAACTTCTCAGTTGGAAATACTGGCTCTGAGGGAAAATAATTCACAAGTTCAAGAGAAAGGAAAAAAAAGTTTCTATCTGGATTTTGCACATTACATTACTTTAACTTAGTGCTCAGATCCAGAGTTTTTAATAAAGCAAAAGTATTCAATTTTACTCAATTCAGTCAAACAGCCACCGACCACCGAAAGCATCCACTGATCTAAAATGTTTAATAGCTTTTGAACCACTAAACCTATCCATACATTTACATAATTCAGGTAAAATGTGGTTTCTCAGCTTTTCAGCATCAAATGTGTCTTTTTTGGGTGTTCAGAGGCTCCAGAGTGAACGTGGAAGCACCATCTTTTTTCTGAAATATCGATTCACCAATAACATCTATGTAGTTTGACATGGGTTTTTAGATCTTGAAGAGACAAAATAATGTAGATGTCTTAGTATCTAGATAATACATTTTAATGTGCCCACTGTCCACAACAGTGTACATATTCTGTTCATATATTATTAGTTTCTACATTGGAGTGTTTCAGTGTTTCTCAACCTTTTTTGAGCAAACGGCCCTTTGTGGTATCATGACCCTCACGCTATAAATTGCAACGGTGGGGGGGGGGGGGGGGGGGGTACATTGTCGAGCGTTGGGAGGGCAGTTATAACGCTCTGTAACTAATTGTTGAGTGGGGGGGGACAGTCCGTCACACATTGTCGAGCACAACTAATACAGACTAACGCCCCAATTTTGGCCTCAGCGCCCCCTTCTTAGCTTTCTCACTCCATATCCCCTCCCCCCACCCCGGACGGTGTCCCAACCCCCCCATTGAGGAACACTGATCTACATAATACACTATGGATAAGGACCTCACCTCATACGTCACTTCAAAACATCTGAATAAACCATGTGACCTTCATGAAATAATTTCACACCAAAATGAAAGGCTTTGAAAATAACTAAAAGATAAGATTTTAAATAATCCATAAACAAAACCATCCAGTGAATCTTCTAATGCACAGGTGTCAAACATGCGGCCCGGGGGCCAATTCCAGCCCACTAAAGGGTCCAATCTTGCCCGCGGGATGAAGTTGTGAAATGCAAAAATTACACTGAAGATATTAACAATCAATGATGTCAAAATCATTTTAATTCAGGTTCCACATACAGACCAGTTAGATATCAAGTGGGTCAGACCAGTAAAATATTATCATTATAACCTATAAATAATGACAACCCCACATTTTCTCTTTGTTTTTTTTGGTGTAAAAAAGTAAAAATAACATGAAAATGTTTACATTGCCAAACTATACTTTTACAAAAAATGTGAATAAGATGAACAAATATAAACAAACTGAAATGTCTAAAGAAAAGTAAATGCAATTTTACCAATATTCTGCCTGTTACTAAATGTTTTTTGTGGCTGTAATGCACATGTGTAAATGATAAACTGATAAACGGAGGTGTAATATTGTTAAAATTGCACTTGTTTTTCTTAAGACAATTTAAGTTGTTCATGTTATTCAGATTTTGAAGGAAACTTTGTAGATGTAAACCTGATCATAATATAATTTTATTTTTTTCACTGTTATTATTTTACTGGCCTGGCCCACTTGAGATCAAACTGGGCTGAATGTGGCCCCTGAACTAAAATGAGTTTGACACCCCTGTTCTAATGGCTCCTAGCGTGTGAATGTACAGTATGTTAGTCTGAAAGAACACCTCTCCTCTACATAAGTACACCTAACATCAGCATCAGCTTGGTGCCCATTAAACCAAGGTTTGGGAAATAGTGTCAGGACATTTGTTGGTGCCGCACGCATGATATGGAGAGTAAAAGTGGTTTTCAGAAAAATACATGAATGGTGGAGTTGTGTGCATTGCTGCAGACTCAAGCATATATATTGAAATAAACAAACAGCGCCTTTCTTGAATGGTCCTTTGAACAGGAATTATTTTGTGACCTTCACGTACCAAAATCTGCTCAGTGCATACAAATAATTAATGCTTCCCGACCGGATGCATGCCATTCTGTAAAGAAAAAGAAAAAAAGCCAACGTGCTCAATCCATTCAACATGCTGCATTCAAGCCATCCCACAGCACGGACGCTCATGCATTGTACTGTCACGTTGACGCTGTTATCCGTAATTGGATCATTTTAGTTCCACTGAGGTTTTGCAGAATTGCAGGGGGCTTTTTCATGTACTGTTCAAGTAATCAGTGCACACAAACATTGTGGTATTTCCGCTGCACAGATGTTGGGAACACTAAATTATTTTAATTTACTGACTGTGGGGCTTGCCAAGCAGCGCCGCAAGGATTAGCAACACAGCGAGCTGCAGCTACATGCACTCTCAAGGTCAACATGTCGATGCACCTCCAACCCAGAAAATTACGGATGTGATAAGTGAAGACCGTCAAGACATTTAAGGAGCTGTAGATTAAAGTACTGGCCTGGAGATGGAGGAGGAGAGGACGAGGGTGAAGAGCAGAGGAGGTGGTAGGAGGACTCTCTTTATGGGGATTTCATCAGGATGGCTGTCAGGAGAATTAAGGCCTGGCTGATCTGTGCCAGATAAATTAGGCCTTCCTGAAGGTTCTTCTGACAATGAACTCTGGAGGAAAAGTCACATAAGACAGTCCACATAAAATATACTGAGCTCTAGCATTGACAACCCTGTAAGTCACACATTGCAGAGAAATAGTCCTCTGTGTGTGTGTGTGTGTGTGTGTGTGTGTGTGTGTGTGTGTGTTTTCTCATCCTTGGTCCTTTGAGAGAGCTTGTCTCAAAGACGAGACAGAAGAATGGTGGCTCTGTGGTTCCAGGTGTTGCGTTACAATGGATTTCATTAGTTTTCAAACTTCTACTAGGCAGGCCCAAACTTTTAAGTCACACCAACCACTTTACCAGCTGAATTCATTGATCCCTGAAATCACAGAGTCTCTCACATGCTTAAAAAGTCTTGAGATGCAGGTAGAGTGGAGATTTACTTTTTTTTTTTTTTTTTTTTGCTGCACCTGCTTTGCACACAAGTGTTTCTGTGGTGACTTTATTTGTGAGACATGATTTTTCCCCTTAAGGATCTGATAAAATATATTTTTTCTCCTTAAAATCCCTATTTTAATTGAATTTGTTTTGTTACAATATTCAGCTGTGAAAGGCTCTACATGAAAGGTTTTTTATCTTTTCACGTGTCTATTTTTTTTTTCACCACAATGCACCGTTATTTTTATCCTAATCCTGTGTTGTCTGTTTATGTTTTCACATTTCAAAATGTTAATCAAGGACATCGACTAAAAACTAGCTTCTCTTTATCTGTTGCATTGCTTTTTTATCTAACAGTGTTTACCTCGATTTAAATAACTTCTACAAAAAGTTGATGTTTGAGCTGCAAATCTGCGCAGAAAGCAAAAGGAACCTAGGTCTTCTGACAAACAAGGTTATTACTGAAAAGAAAATAAGGATTTACAAAACATAGTAGCTAGCAAATGTACTTATTATAGAAAGAGAGAAAATATCTCTAACTTTGGTCTTTGTCCAGTTATGCCATACATAAATCACATTTGCGGTCATGCATTCTTTTATCCTAGCTGTCTCAGCTTTTATAAATCAGGGCTTTCCTAATGATACTTCACAACGGAGACTAAAATAAAATAAAAGCTAAACTAACAACTAGTAACTTACTTGAATTGAACTATAATAACTTAGAGTGGCTTTAAGTAAAAAATAACTACATGAAAAATAACTTAAAATAAACACAATTCATTGAAGTTTTCTGGTTTCAGAGAGTAGGAGTAAACTGCTGTGCTTTCTGGAAGAACAAAGCACTACATTGACCTATGCCTCTATTTTTATAGTTTGGTGAATACTGTTTAAAGTTGACATAATCACAGAGTGCAACTGACAACTGAAGCAGCTGCTTGCACTTTTGTTTAATATTCCCCAAGCACAATGGTGTTTCAGCCATGCGTAACAAAAGGCTGTACTCTCTAAATGGCAAAGTAGGACAACATCTGGAGTTTACAATACAAGTCATCTCTGAGGCAGGGTCTGGTAGCCCTGCTCCTCTTAAGTTCCTTCCTTTCCTTCATTCTCCCCCTAGGTATGGACACTGCCCACAAATGCTTTGCCTGTAATTGCCTGTCACACTGCCACAAAGCTGCACACATTTTTTATTACAGTGCACAAATTCTTAGGGTCAAGTGACATTGTTGAACACAGAAGTAGGTTGAATGAAAACCTTCTAAAAATGTTTTAATAGGGCATCAAGCATGTCTTGAGCATGTGCAGTGACATGTTTGCCCATGCAGAATGTGTGCACTACTTTTTTTTTTTTTTTTGTGTTGGTGCATGCTCAAGCCCCCATGACAGGGGCAGGGGTTGGGGGTGCGACTGCGTGGGTGTGAGAGGTTTGTCACAACACCTCTGCAGGTCTGTGGCTGCATGGCCAAAGTCGCTGTGTGTGCCTGCGTTTCTGCAGGAAGTGCACAGTACATTTGTAGTCCTATTTTTGTCTTTGTGGGTGTTGACATTGACAGGTGCAGAAGAACGCAGGCCTACTACAGTAAAGGAAAAGTAAAACAAGCTCTGACAAATTGTTAACTGAAATAAATGTAAAAACAACAGTTATCAATAATACAAAAGCATTGACATGAAATGGAAGGAAACAGAACTGCAGATAAAACTTTCTGTGTTTTCCTTTTCTGTTTCAGGTGACACTACCATTGCTTTTCCACTAATAAAAGCATCTAGAATAAGGATGGCACAGTAACAAACAGATGAGTTTGCACAATATAGAATCCCATTCCTCCTTTGTTAGCTCTAAAAATCCAGGATTTCCTCACAATACCTCAAAAAACAAACAAACAAACAAAAAAACAAAACTAACACTAGTGTAGGCAATTAAAAATAAACAGAAAAACCCTTGTGCATTCATGAGATTATTTCACTTTAGACTTTTTTTTATCTATCTATCTATCTATCTATCTATCTATCTATCTATCTATCTATCTATCTATCTATCTATCTATCTATCTATCTATCTATCTATCTATCTATCTATCTATCTATCTATCTATCTATCTATCTATCTATCTATCTATCTATCTATCTATCTATCTATCTATCTATCTATCTAACTGTCTGTCTGTCTGTCTGTCTGTCTGTCTTCCTAAATAATTGCATTTAATATGAGTGGGTGAATGATGAGTAGGAATGATGCACTCAGTGTGTAACAGCATAAATCTCCAATAACACTGTAAATCTCGACTACTTTCATTAAACTAGTCTCAGTGACACATTTGAGGTTTAAAGTGTCATAATAAAATTAGGACTTCAAAATGGCTATTGTCGTAATAGATATGATTTTTAATCTCATGTGAACTCTCGGAGGGTGTGGCTATCACAGTTGGCAAAAAATAAAGTCAAATCTTATGTGAAGAGTAAAAAAAAAAGTTTGTTAATTGAAAAGAACTTGATGAATGATACAAATGCAAAATAGAAACACGGATAAAAACAAGTTTGTTCACATTTCAAACTAATTTCTCATGTTGGATAAGAATAAACTGGCTTTGTCTACATACGACGGATTTATGAATCACACTTATTGTCATGGATTCTGCCTTCTTACCTTTTTTATCTTATGTAAGATGGTAAATTTGTGATGTCACATCCTACTTTTGGCTCTGTTCTTCCCCCTGTATTGAATCTGCTGCAGTACTGTGTCCCTGAATTCATAAAACACATCCAGACGACATAAAGAAGTACAGTTACATGTCTTAATTACAAAAGGAAAAATTGGACTCTTTGTATTTCATTTGTCAGCCCTTTATCTGCTCTAACCAGTTCAGGGGAAGATAAATAAAATATTGTTTTTTTTATTTACCTTATGTCAACATACAGCTGATCTGAAGAAAAATGATGCACTGCTGTAAACAAACCAGGAGCTGAAACACTATTTAAGACACTTAAAACTATGATCTACAGCAGGTCCAACTACAAGTGACTTTGAAAAATAACTCTAATCACTGTATATGACATCAGTGACTTATTTTAGCCTTTAACCCTTATGAATTCTGCCTGATGCCTCATGTAGTTAAGGAACTTATAGTAAATGATCATACAGGCTCCATTGGTAATTGACTGTTCATACAAGAAAAGAGTTTTATGCCACTAGCTGGGTTTCCATTACCCTCAGAAATGAGCGAAATGTACGTTGCGCAATAGAAAACTGGTAATGGAAACACAGAAATGTCGCAAAAACTGTCAAAGATCACAAAAAAATGTTTACGCTCTCATGAGGTGGTTTTTGAGACATTTCGATATTGAAGTAAAGCGCAAATGTGTAACTGAATTGTGCATTGTGAATTGTGAATGGCTCCGTGCACAGATTTGCTCAGGCCAAATGTCTAAACTCAGAACGGGTGGTTCTAGTTTGTATCGAGCCATATCCACTCGCTGTTGTGTAGAAACTGCTTCCCAAGGGCATGACAAGTCTGGTGCCACGAGAGGTTCAATAACATCACACAGTTCATTAAACGTTGCCTGGGTCATTCAGAAATTCTGGATCTATAACTCATTGGTGAATTCCTGATGTTGGCTACAATTCTCTCCCAGAAATCTATTGTACGTGGCCACTACCATAAGTAAGGACTTTGCCTTGGGATGAGTATATGTTCCCTTCTTCTTTTGTTTAAGTCAGTCACTGTAATACCAGTAAATGAACCAACCCTACAGTGTCAACACCGTGGAGGTTTGGAATGAAACTCAGTGTGTCCATCTGCCTTAAATGAGTGTCCTGCGAGAACTATACAGTATTTTACAAGAATTACAACATGTTGCAGACTTTACTTGAATCAGGAATCAGAAGCCAAACACTCTTCAATGGAAACACCTACAAGTTGTCAAAATTGTATAAATATCACTCTTATTTTGCAGAAAACTGTAATGGAAACCCAGCTACTGTGACAGTAGAATTAACAACTGGATAAATCAAGATTTTCTTTATAAAACTTGAAGAAAAAAACCCCAAATTTGAAACACATCTCAAACTAAAAATACCTCAAAACAGAATTAAACTACTTATGAACCAATTAGACCAATTCAAACTAAAATCAAAAACTTAAGGACTAAATCACAGCACAAACAAAGGAAAAATTGAAACCTATAATAACTGGAGCAGTGAATAATAGCTCATGCCAGGATAGCCTAATTGAGCGTCTCCACTGTTTCTGCAGTTTTCGTTTACTTCCCCTCTTTCATATTAAAGAAACTGCAAACTACAATTGTAATCTCGCAAATCAAAGGCACCACTGGAGCTGTGGAGGAAACCATAAATTGCATTGTGCTGGGAAAGTCTATTTATTATCACATCGGCAGATTCCCCATTTTGCTCTCACTTAGGCACAAGTCCATCTCTGCACTACTGGGGAATCATGGGAATGATCAATCTGACAGTACTTTAGCTGTGATGTGTATTACTGTCTGTGGGACAGGCAATGAATCGCTGATTAGATTGGGATGGAGTGTGTTTTACAAGGACATTACGCATGTTTGTGTCCATTCAGGGACTCATTTGTACAATCCAGTATGTAAACTAAATATACATGTTTTGTGCGCCCGCCCCCAAAACAGATAAAAACTTCCCAGCCAAAATACGAAGCCAATTTAGTTGCAGATCATGAATTAAAGATTTCACATGGGCCACTGGCTGCCACTTGAAATGCTGCTGACTGGTCTCATATCCAACACACTCGCAGCGCTGGAATTTGTTGCAGAAGTTTCAATGTTGCTCGGTTTAACCTCGAGCCAATCACTGTGTGCAAAATATTCACTGCCCTTTCAGGGTAGTTTAGGTAAGAAAATGCTCTGCGACATGCTGTCACCCTCATTCACTGTTTTACTGTTTGTTTCCATTAGCTGTTTATACACCGCAGACGACTTTTTCTCACCTTTGCTTCTTCAGGGGTGAATGCAAACCAGATATGAAGATAAAACCCTTAAGTTGTTTTGTAGATTCTGCGATGTAATCTTTTTTGTATCTATATGAATTTACAGGTCTTGATCTTTTGTCTTTTGGAAAGATTTGTTTGTGAAGAACTTAGAGCTCCTTGGAACTAATTCAGCAAGTAATTGGTGACACAGAGGGATTGAAAATGCACTCCGTACATCCACTCCTTAAAGCGGGGGTTTCCAACCTTTTTTGGCTCGTGACCCCATTTTAACATCACAAATTTCTGGCGATCCCAGACATTCAAAATGGAGAATTTTTGTTTGTTTGTTTGCTAAAATTAATTTTTTTGGTCATGTAATAGTTTGCTATACTATGTTGCAAATAAACGTTAATTTTAGATGGCATTTAATCTATATAATGTATATTATTATGGACAGAGGCAGAAAAGCCAGGTGTAGATTACTGCACAAAGTGACAATTTGATTTTCCTTGGTCAGGATATGTACAGTCAGTCCAGCTTGGATTTACAAGGCTGACAATTAATACTGAACAAACAATAACTCAAACTATGAATTATGAAAGAGCTGCAGCATCTGAAACCGACCACAATGAACATTTGACAGATAAACAGTACCACAGTGCTTCAGTTTCAGCTTCAGAGTTTGTCATGTCTTTTATGGATTGGGATCATCTCTCTCAACTCACCATATATTTTTTATTACTACATTTTTATTTTTATTTTTTTATCAATTACTAGAAATCTCAGGCGACCCCATTTCAATTCCAGGCTTCCCCACATGGGGTCTCGACCCCAAGGTTGAAAAACACTGCCTTAAAGCATTGCACAACATGATGACCAGGATTTGTAAATTACATCACTGCTGGTTGAGACAGTTTTGAAATGTATTACCTAAGACCACAGAATCCTTAGTTTCTTTTACCATTTAAGAAATTACTCCATCCAAATATTTTAAGCCTGGCCAAAAAAAGTCACCACCTGGGTATGAGCCTCCCTTTGGGTAACTACTGCAGTGATTAATGAAGTTCTTTAATTGATTCATTTTGTAAACAACCATCAGTTTGATTTGGAGCTAAAAAAGTGGACTGTGTTTCAATGGAACAAGGTCATGTGGTCTGATGAGTCCAGATTGACCCTGGTCCAGTGATGGATGAAGTAATTACCCATCATGCCTAGTGCCTACAGTACAAGCCTGTGGGGGCAGTGTAATGATCTGGGGTTATATCAGTTGATGAGGCTGAACTTCAGCAACTTTAAATCTAAAAGAAAAATAAATAAATAAAAATAAACTAGGTCAGCTGAACCTGAATATACTGACTGACCAGGTCTGAACATCAGTGGGGCTTTTTCTTCATATTGCAAAATGACACTACCAGCATTGATCAGGCTCAAACTGTTAAAGAGTGATTCAAGGACCACAAGACATAATTTTCACACATTAATTTGAGGCCAGACCTGAACTCTATAGAGAGTCTTCAGGATGTGACGGAGAAGACTCTGTGAAACCGTCTGAATTTTTCATGATCAATGCAAGATCTTGGCCAAAAAATTAACTCCAGACAGAAGTATATGTTGTGACTGTGCTTAAGTATTGTATGGTATAAACAATGCCATGACAAATGTATCCCGTTACCAAAGCTTAGTGTTGTCCAATAAAATTGTGTGTTTGTAACTTTCTTTTCATCAGACAGTGCATATACTGATTTAGCAAAATAACTCACTTTACTGTAATTACATGTTTTCCCAGTTCCCTAGTATTGGTTGTGTTTTGGCAGGTATTTTTAAAGGGTGTGGTCTTGAACGACAATCCTCCAACATCGTTCTGGAATGGAGTTTAAAGGTATTTGGACTGTTTGGCTAGTTCCTGGGTGGTGCTGAGCAGGGGATGCTGCGATGCTGTTTTTGCCAAATCATTTTGGAAAGGAAATTATTTTTGGTGGGACGTGCTTATATGGGGAAGAAACATGTCTTTTTCAGCATGTAGTTACAGCTTGGAGGATGATGGTCTTTCAGGTAGTGAGGGGGACTTTCAGAGTAGTAACACACTAGTAGAGGAAAGAGGAAGAATGACTCTGCAACCAAACTATTCACCCATACTCCAGCAGAGTGCTTAAACCAAGGTAGACTACTAAGTTGTAAAGACTACTGAGTCATTTCACTGCTGTAAAAATATTTTTACGGTAATGAAATTGTTATTGAAAGTAAAAGTCAAATCATTCAAAATAAAGTTAGTGTCCCTGAGGGCTTTTTTCCTGGGGCAGTGCTGCAGTCTTGCATCACATTTTACAGTTTGTTTACTGGAATTAAAACATACATGATTGGAAAAATTCAGTAGATTGATAGAGATTGGAACAAACAATGAATTCAGGTTATTTGGTATCTTTACTGTTTGACCTGAAGGCAGTAGTTTAAATGGGGGGGGGGGGGGGGGGGGGGGTTTCTCATCTAAAATCAGATGCATCATGAAAGTTTAGATGTTTGTGTGTAGTCATTTGTATGTTGCCTACAAGCAGAAGTAAAATTGAAGGTTTTCAAAAAGGCTCTTAAAGCAGCGTATGACTTTCACAATTTTTTTTCGACTTTGTAAAACCCCAGTGATAGCCTAATTATCACTAATCCATTTGAATTTACGCGCTTACACACCTGAATCAGTTCCCTCACGGTGAATAACTGCAAAGATGACTCCATCATAAACACAGTCTGCTTGTTTACCTAACAAACCAAAATGTAACTCTGGTCTTTTCGGAAATTTTGTCACAAAGTGCATTGTGGGAATGGGAATTCCACACAGCAGGAATTTCACTGTCTCTTGGTGAGTGCTGAACCCAAATGTCATCTTTACCTCCATCCACTGACTGTACTCATTCTATTAAACACTGGTGGACTGGATAATTTTAAGTTGTAGCGATCTGGCTCAGTTTCTTGCCAAATCTGTGAGAAACCGCTTTTGCTTCCATAATGCACTTCGTGACAAAATTTCCGAAAAGGCTAGAGTGACATTTCGGTTTGTTATGTTAACAAGCAGACTGTGGGATTGAATAAATTCTTCAAAAGATCAACAGCATCTTTGTGAAGCCACTTGACAAGAGTTATTTTAATTGATAAGCCTTGTAAATATTAATTTCACCCATTTAAAAAAAACCAAAACAAAACATTTCATCATTTTCAGTCAATTAGAATCATGTCTACACATAAAAAAAACCTGACCATGAGGAAAGTGAATATATGGTCAGGTGCATAAGTCTTTGGACAGTGACACAAATCTTGTAATTTTGTATATGTACACCAACTCAGTGAATCTGAAATGGATTAATTATAAAACTGTGGCGGTATTAAAAAACATGGTTGTAATTGTCCTCCATTTTCAGAGGCTCAAAAGTAATTGGACAAACTAAGATCTTTATAAATATGTCCATGTACCCTACTTACCGTGTATTTGTTCTATTGTATTCTTTATATTTCTTATGCTACAGACTTAGACCTTAGTAACTATTTCATTCTATCATGTACCATTGATCTGAGTCTGAGAAATACTTATGAGCATGATTGTTGTGAAGACATGTTCTATTATAAATATCATCATGAAATTAATGTTAAAACAAAACGTTCAATCTTTTACTGTGAATTTAACACTTGTTTTAAAAGCTGCACGGCCCCCTGACTCTCATGGCGTTGGGCACCTGCCTCATGCTAACGTGGTCTGTGGTTACAATGTCATTTTCAGAGTTGAGCTTCCAGACATTTTATCTCTGAAGGACTGAAGCCAAGGTCCAAAATTACCATCTGCCAACACCAAATGCTGTGTAAATTACTTATCGGTGGCTAAACAAGTCAAAATCACCTGTCGCCCTGCAAAGCTTCAGAAAGCTCCTGCAGTACACATGGACATGAAATATTATTCAATTACTGTTTTAGCTGTTTAGAGCATATACATAATCAGATTTTTTTTTTGTCTTTCAATCTTTATTTCAATTTCATATTATTATTTGTAATTATTTTTATGTTTAATTGCTCCCCTTTAACACAAAATATCTTTATAATATGTTTTATCCTTGAAACTCATTTAGAAGTGTAGCTTCTTCTTAAACATCTTTTATTCATCTTTATTCCAATAGTATGTACATTTTTCTGGAAGTTTTTGCACTTAATAGTGCTGCATTTTTCTGTATGGATGGAATACAAACTAATTTACCTCTATCCTTATACTACTATTATTATACTACTAGATATAATTAATGTTATTATAACTTATGCTTGATTTCTGTACAAACTATCGTCATTTACTAGGAAATGAAGATAGTGAATAGCCTTATTACAATTGTAAAGGATAAAAAAATATATATAATTATGACAGGTTGAAGTTTATACAGTTTCTTTTAGATGGGGATTTTTCAATAATTATTAATAGATTGAGTATATTATCATTTACCAAGACTGTTTTAAAGCCTGTGTTTTCTCCTGTTGTATGTTGTGTTCAGCTATTATTAAAGAATCCAACTCAGACTGTCTCTGTTATTTTGGAGGACCCTCTGTGTTGCACAGAGTTTATAACACACCTGTTTGTATTATATTAGTTCTTACTTTGACAGAACAGAACTCAGCAGCAAAGCACTTTTTTTTTTACCAGCTGACAAATTGATGCCAGTTGTTATTCATCCAGAATCCAGTGCCTGCATTCAACGAAATGTCCCACCTTTTTTTAAAACTTTTTCTTTTTTTTTTTTTTGTTGCCTGTATTGTTGTGTTGTGAATGGACTGCATCAATATAACAGGTTATCTATGTCTATCAAATTGATGTCCATTCAGTTTGTATGACGCCCCGATTCTTCGCACACAGACTCGGTTCCCTTGCAGTGTCTATTACTTCACCCTCCACTTTCATTTTGTGGCTTTTTATTGTGTTTTATTTGGCTTCCTCTGCTCTCACGCAGGCGCTCACACATTCAGTTGCACACTTACACATCACGTTAGCTTATTGCACTGTACGGACAGACAGGATGTGGCGCGGAGCCAGTCAGACTGCTGATATTGTATAGAATGGCCTTTGGGAATGCTGCAGCTTTACATGTTTGCTCTGCAAACACACATTTCCTTTGTTCATAAGATGATAACAAAAACAACCACAACATGGATTACTCATAATATCTCGTCTTTAAAGTTAAGCTGATGCCATTTACACACACATCCTGGTGTAAATAATGGCAGGCACAATATGTACCTGTATGTTCATAGCAGCCATGCAATTTACACCCAGGTGTTGTATAGACCGACTGTTATATATTTGCACCTCAGTGCCAAGCCTTTTGGCAGTAACATGTTCTATGACCTATAATTAACATTGTGCAAGTATATTCTAACCCAAACGGTGTAGACATCACAAAATAGCCAAATGCTCCATAAATGCCATGCTGTTTCAATGAAAATGAGATTCTAAATGTCTTATTTTGTGGTTACACAGTTCTTCAAAACCAGTAAACTGCCAACAGTACACATAATCACCAAAACAATAATAAGGCAATAATAACAGTAAAGTTATATTGAAAGTAAATACCAAATAGGAATCCGATCATGTAAAAGGCCAATGGCAATTGGAATTGAGGAATAGTATTCTTCTAGATTTGATCTCTTTGATTCTTTTAGGCTGGATTGCTTTAGCAGCCATTACCCTCAGTGCTCCAAACATTAGTGTGATGTCTTCGCTTTTGTAATTACTCCCACACTACAGAGTACCGAGGCACATTAACCTTTTGTCCAGGAGCACCTGTGGGCCAGTTTTAAAAGCTCAGTCCCTCTGCTGCTTCCAAAATGGTTGCCAGCTTTATTATCTCAGCAGCATCCATTTCAGGTCCAAACTGTGCTGTAGGCTTCATTCACTCTTCAGTCAAGCAAATCATTATTCTATAATTAATACTCTTTTTTTTTTTTTTTTTTTTTTTTAGCTTAATCTTAATAGTGCTTTAAGGACTTTGTCTTTGTTTGGGCCATAAACTATTGCGTTAAATAGCACAAGGAGTGTTGGCTTCAGATTTTCTTTATGAGGCACACTAATTGTGCTGGATGTGGTCAGGTGCAAATATAATTTATATAACTAGTTGCTGAGACTGCTAGGATCACACTGCCCAATCAAATTAGGCATAAGTAAATAACCAAGGAAACCAGAAAATACTCGGAGAGCACAAGCCTTTGCAAATGCTGCTAAAATCAATACAACAACACACCATCCGTAGCATGATTATGACCATTATGCAGACTTGGTCATGACGTTATTGTGCTTTGTGGACGACAATGGGCCAAACACCTATGTTAAAATCTGAAAGAAATGTGTGCAAATGTGTTTAATTTAATGACCTTGACCAGTGAGCAAAAACAGACAAAAACTTAATTCAGCGTCATTATGAACTCTTTCAATGAACCCAGATGATGGAGAGTTCTGATGACTGACCTGGAAACGCACCTCCCTCATAGACGGTGGCTTCATCACAATGGCCCGGGTTCGGGTCCAGCCTGAGGCCTTTTGTTGCATGTCATTCCCAGACCCCCCTCCCTCATTTCCTGTCTCTCTACAGAAACTATCAAAATAATGATTTGTCTAAATTGAGGATGCTAGATGGTGTTCACAGACAGAAAGACAGACACCACTAAAAACATAACCTCAGCCTAGGTACAAATTCTTAAATGTTATTTTTGTAATAAAAGTTCTGTAGTTTTAGCAGGTCTTTCAGTTTTACGCTTTCATTATGTCAGGGTCGGTCTTCCTCACTAATTCTGAAAATAAAAACTGAAGTATCCACGTTCTTGACAGTGGTTTGTGACTCTCTACAGTAAATTATTTTTCACTCTTGCACTGTGATTCAGAAGTGTTTCTAAGTTGCAAAACCCCTTTAAAAAGGAATAACTGATCTATCCAGCTCTTGACAGCAGTGCTCTAATTGAAATGCCAGAAAGTTTAAAAAATAAAAGCAAGGACAGAAAAAACAACAGGTGAGAAAAGTGTAGCTTCATTGAAACCAGTATCTATAAATGGAGCGAGCTGCAATGTAAGGTGAACTGAGGCCACTGGTCAATGTTTATGAGGGAATGTTTCTTTCTTTCTTTAAGACTTAAAGAAATGTAAGCCTTGAAGTATAACCACATTCATTCCTGTAGCAGCCCACTTAATGTTTTAAAAGGTTTTTCTATTTCCAAGACGTTTTCATAATCCAGAATATTCTTTGTTTCCTTTCTGTAGCTTGTTCTATCAAAGACTTTGATAAATGTAAATGTTACATTTCTGATCTTTCACTGTTTAATATCAAATAACTGTGGTAGAAATAATAATTAAAAAAAACCAAAACAAAACTTAAAAAATACAACATTTTGGTACATGTAGAATGGTACGATTGTGAACTTGTATTTGTACTGTTCTTAAGTACTTTTATTTGGCATTTCCGTCTCAGAGGCAAACCTTGTACTTTTTACCACACTACATTTATCTGAGATCTTTTGTTATTTTTCATAGTTTTTCATCTCCTTCCAGTCAAGGGAAATCCAAACATCTCCACATGTGTTACATAATCCTCTTGGATTAGCTCAACAACGCATCGAAACAAAGGTGAATACAGACAGCTCTTCTGAACTCAACAAAAAGTTGACTTTTTAGAGATAAACCCATTATGGTCTTATAGAATATGTTCCATCACTGTAGATTTAACTACCCAGGAATATATAAAGTACCTTAAATGAGCTGATAGTTTACATTATTTTACCATTTTTTTCAGTTTTACTATTATAAGACTGTGGTTCAAGCAGAAACCAGTGGTTAGCTGTGAACACTGTGTGTCTGCCAAGCTCTGCTCTGATTACAGACACAATACGCCATTAACCAGCGCGTAGCATTGTGGCTAACTTAGCATGCAAGCGTTAGCATGGACGCTAAACTCATTAAAAACTCAACATTAGCAAACTCAAACTCAGCATAATTTTTATGGGATGAGTCAGATCTTACAAACGCCAAGTGACAGAAGTTTCTTCTTCTTTTAACTCATGAATAATAACTTTAATGAACTTTTATTTATCAGAGCTCAGCTCTACAGCAACTCTCCTCCTAATGATCGCATTACCTCAGCTGACAAACGTAACCAAACACCACCAGTTTCAGCAAAACAATTGAAATAAAACCCACTGATAATATTTGTAGTAACATTACCTTATCTTAAAAACTCCATAATTTGTGGTTATAGTGGTTAAATTTCAAGAGCTGGACAAGTCAAGCTAGCAAACTACAGGGCTACAGCTGAAAATCCAACATAACAGCTGTTTAAAGATATAAATGTATACAAACACTAACACATACCAAAGAAAACAGTTTACAACATAAATGTCACTAATACAGGAAATGCACTCAATAATTTGAAAGATGACGATATCTTACTAACTTAGCGCTGGAATTGCTACATCCGCTGCAGTAGAAATGAATGTGTTCCGATGGCGTTACACTCAATGCAGGAAATACCGGCCCCTCCAAAATCCGGAAGTAGGTCTATATTTCGTCCGCCATTTTTTACAGCGGGAGTCTATGGAAGTGTCGCTACTCTGATATATATCAAAGACTTTGATTATACATTTATATCTTCATAAACTCCAAAATGTTCAATTGCTCCTTTGCTGCTTTCCTCTTTGTTAAACCAAAATATCAATGTATGGATTGAACCTGTATAACTATTATTCCTAAATTCCTGAGCATTCTGATTTAAATATTGCAATAACCACTGAATATGAAGGTTAAAAAAAGGAATTTAAACAAAGACCTGTTGAAGGACAAACTTGTGAAACTGATCTGTAGAATAATTACTAACACAGAGTCTCTGGTGATTAGATTAAATCTCCAAATGTCATTGGTCGTGCATGGGTGGTTTTGATGGGTTGTGTTGCTGTGAACGGCTGTATTTGGTGAGAACGTAGAGGTTTCTTCCTAGAGTGAGTCAGAGTGTAGAGAGACAGAGGAAGGAGTGGATGATGGAGGAGGCGAATGTGATCATTGTCACTCTCCAGATGACAATATTGTACTTCTCACAAGTGTACGAAGTCTGAAAATCTGAAATCTTTTCTCTGCCTGCGTGGTTGAACTCTTTGCAGTTGTTTAAGCATAACTAACCTTTTCTCTTCTTTCTCTTTTTCCCTTCAATGTGCTGCCAACCTGTGATTACTCGTGATGCCCTCATTCAATAGGTAAGTCATATACGTGCAATAAATTTCAGATGCGCCATTTGAAATATCTTTATGAGGGGATCCATAATGAAGTGGATGACCTCTGTACTAAGGCTTTTTCTCTCTCTGTCACTATCTACAATATAATACACACATAGCATAGTTCAACCTTGACAGAAAGTGACCTGAAGTATGTAGGTTGCAGAGAAGCGGAGATGAATTGCAAAGAGCCATGCCCATGCAATCAGCGGCAGCAGTAAAAAGGTTGTTTTGCTGGAATATGTTTAATAAGCGTGCGCGCATATGACGGCAGGGCTGCGACTAAGAAAAGCTCGGAGAAATGTGAGGTCAGGTCATTGTTCCCATGAGTCTTCACAGTCCACAGGTCGCATTCCATATTCATCACCAGACTCAGGAGAGATGGAGGAAAGATTCTTCACATGCTCACATGGGAGCGCCTTGATCTGTGTCATGTTCTGGACGTGGTGTTAGTTATTAATGATTCACAAACCCTGGTGAAACCACATTGACGTGTGTCTATTCTGTATAATGAGGCATTGTAGTACTATAACTGTACTCGTCATTTTAAAGATGGGTGCTTCTATGAAACTGGTCCCTAAAAACGGGACATGGGGGCTGAAAATCCAAATCAGATGTAGACTAATGTTATGAAGCAAGTTTGGAAGCACTTTGGGTGTATTTTAAAAATGAAGACTGAGGTAAAAGAAAAACTATTTTTCAGATAAAACACATTTTTATATTATTTTACGTTATATTTTATACAAAAATCTGCATGTAACATGGTCATTCTCTCACAGGTACATTTTGGGAATCAAACTAGTTATGCAAGGCAGAGCGTTTCACAAAAATGGCTGCTGTTGCAAAATCATTTGTGATTTATTTGTGTTTAAATGGGCAGGTTCTGCATGTAACACAAGTGGACACGATGGGTTACATACAAAACCTGGAATGAGACTGCTGATTCATGAAAACCTGCATGTCTGGGTGACAAAAACCACTAGGATCCTCAAATTTAACACAGTGTCTTTATTTATAGTGGTATATAAGACCATTCCAAGCCATGTGTTCCAGATCGAATGCACCTAGATAATTTTCATGTCCCAATTTTGATCCTATTTTTGGCCCCAAAATTTTTTATTAAAAATTCATTAGTTTTGAGATGGCTAAGAGCAAGAGTATAATTTTTTTTGCATTTATCTGAGGTCATCATTAGTTACATTCTGGGGAGAAATGTGTCTAAATTTCTATTTTATTATTGGGTGTGAAAAAGCTGGGTGCTGAGTGCCAGGTACCAAAATATACCCAGTTTCATAGAAGCACCCAGATAGAAATGCAGGGTTCATCCAAATAAAAGATACAATGAAAGCTGTAGTAGACAGAAAAAAATGGAGAAAATGACAGAATTTCAGAATATAACCCCCACTAGACTGAATATAAAGATGGATGATGTTACAGTGTTTTATGTCGCCAAGTCAAGCCAAAATATCATGGGCCTGGGAAGGTGCCAGGTGGGTTTTTTTGGGGAGCGTTAGAGTCTGCAGAGTGCCATCTAGACAGTGATTTTTCATTACAGCTGTCAGTCATGTGGTTTTATATCCACTCTCTCTGAAAAGACCCGTCTGTGATCGGCCAAAGTGTTCCGTCACAGGCTAGATTTGCTAAAGTGGAGGTGCAGAAAGACCAGTTGAATTACAATATCCTGAAAGGTTATTATGAAATTTTCGCCCAATGATGCCAGAAGAATATTGCCTACTGAAGCTTTAATACAGCTGCTTTTTGCTTATTTCCTGTGGTGGCTGACCTCTGACCAGTTTTGAGCTGCGTTTGCAAATTAACTTCATTCTCAGTTGAGTGTTGGTGACGTCAAAGTTACAAATACACTGTTTCCCATAACGTTGAAACAGTTTTGTTTTCAGGCACAGCCCTCTTTTTATTTCTACTTATAAACCCACTTAGTTACAATTTATCTATCAAGAGTAAATCACATTGGCACAATTATTTCCAGAGAAGAAGTAAAAATATTATCTATAACTTTATAAGCAACAGGGCAATATGTGTCATTGTGTATATGCATATGTATGATACGTGTTTTTCTATGAGGTGAAAAGATCAGAACTCTATCTTTTTGACATTCAGTGAGAGCTGTTTTTTTTTTGTTTATCATTTATATTAGTGCATATGAGAAATAGTTGTTCGCTAAACTGATATCTAACTTTATCCTCTGATGGCTTAGAAATGTTAATACTTGGGTTTCGTTCTTATTTGTGTTGGTGCCGGTAATAAATATGCCTTTTCACCTGGTTTCATTTCATGATTTTATTATGAAACTGGAGTTCACAGGAGAGAAACTGTGCCTGAAGTAAAAACTACCACTATTAAACAATTATTTGTATGTCTAGTATGTTAGTTATACTTTAAATATATAATTTTACATTGAAATATCAATTGTCTGAAGAAGTAATGTGATGATTGGTGATTATTCACATTTATATGTATGATTAATAAGTCCTTTTTTTAAAAATAATTCAATAGTTGTAATAGAAATGTAGAAAGGCTGGATGAAAAGAGAATGTGCTATTGAAATTGCTTCAATTACTCAGTGTATCCTTTTACTTTTTGCCTAATGAAGGGTGAAAGGATGTGATGGGCAGTGAACTTTCCGTTCAATAAAAACCTGGCTTTAAAGTCGAAAGATGGCTCACAAAGGCTTGTCAGTCGTCTAATTCCCCCTACCCCCCATTCCGGGTTTCATGAAGTCATTTGCTACATGGCGACTCCAGGTCACTCCAGCTGAGGTTCATCATATTTATTGGATTATTAAGCCCCAAAAGCAAAGCAGTCTGCGCTTGACAAGAGGAGCTGGTACTCAAATTTTAATGAGCCTCCGGAGAGGATGAGGAGGCGGTCTTGTTTACCGACAGGCGCTGGGCTTTGTAGGCAGGTACAAAATATTGATGGTACAATGTTGGTGTGGGCAGGATGAACATGCCCTCTCCATCTCGCCTTTCAGCTCCAGTCAATGAAGGCTTTCTTCATTTTACTATACACACAAATCTAAGATCATAAAGAGTCTGCTCTTTGACCTCTATTCACAAAACAGCAAGAATCAGATGTTTTTCCCCTGTTAACAATGGGAGCCTCTTTAGTTTGCTCTATTACATTTTTCAGTGATACTCTACCACCGATCCTTTACGTCATCTGTGTTTTTATTTAGAAACAGGTAGAAATAGACTCAGACTACAGCACACAGGTATTGGGATCTCTCTGTGTTTGATATTTCACCAAAGATTGTATTTAATTTTCAGATAATTGAGAAATGAATCAAGCCTCTATGCTGGTGGGTAAATTAGAGGATAGTCTATAGTTAAGATACTGAAGAAAAAAGTAATTGGTAAGTCATATTTACAAATATTTTCTAGGTTTCTTGTAATTTAACCCATGAAGACCCAAACATTCAACAGCGACCAAAAGCATTGCATGACATAAACTGTTTAATACCTGTTGATCCATTAATCCTATCAATGTATGTAAATAACTGGTGTAAAATGCAGTTTACGTCTTTTCACGGTCATCAGATATGACCCATTTGGATGTTCAGAGGCTCCGTAGTTACTGTGGAAACACCGTCATCTTCTACAACATTGATTCACCAGTAAAACCCATGGAGTTTGACAAATGACAATGGAAGGAGACACTTGGTTTCGTGTTCAGTTATTGATATTGTTGCTGAAAAAGTGACTTTTTATTCAGTTTTATGTTTCTGATATAATTATCTTCAACTTTAATTTAAATTTTTATTAACATATCTACATGATCAGTAAATTAGATACAGGAAAATACATGGTTTTCACTGAAGAAGTGGAAAATACAGAGGATGATATTATAATAAATAGTGATAAATCATGTAGAAAGGTTAAATAGAGAAGTATTCATTTTTTATGGGTTAAAGTTAATTCTGTTAAGACAAAAAAAAGTTACTACTCACTGTCTCTCTTATTAATGTTCATATGGGGCAACAGGGACACACCTTTGATTTTTTGGTGAGAAATGTCATAATTTTTTTTTTAATCTGAGCAAAAAGGATTAGTTTGTTTGGGAGTGTTTTTTTTTTCCTCTTCAGTCTTTTCTAAGTAACAGTTTTTTGATTATTACTTCTGTTTTAGAATTAGAGAATCATTAAATCAGACGTGGAAAGAACTGCAGCCTCTACAAGTGTTTCTATAGAAATCTGTGAAAAATCATGAGTGCCATCAAGGTATAATGTGCATTTCTCTTGCCTTGAGACTTCTGTAATCAATAGCATCTGTCTTTGCAAATGCATTTATGCTGGAAGAAATACATTAGAGTTAAATCAGTTAGGCTGTACCTTATGGGGCCTGGCATAGATACATGTTTATTCTGTATGCATAGGGTGTATGGCTAAACCACATGGGTGCAGAAGCACGATAGTTCAGCTGATTTTGGTTGATCCAGTAATGCTGAATGTCATGTTGCATTGTTGGCTGTGTTTATCGGTGCCTGTATGTTTGTGTGACATCACCGGTCTTGTAATTTACACCACTAATTATTATTATTATTATTAGTAGTAGTAGTAGTAGTAGTAGTAGTACTAGTAGTAGTAGTATTACTACTACAGCATGTTGTTTGTTTTTTTCTTTTATATGTTATATTGATCCCAGTATTTTCATTAGATTCAGTGGCATTTTATCAGTTACATTTTTTATAAGACAGGTATTTGCATAAGCTATTTTTACCTCTGCCAAGGAGGTTATGTTTTTGCCAGGGTTTGTTTGTTTGTCTGTCTGTTTGTTTGTTTGTTTGTCTGTCCGTTAGCATGCAACATAACTCAAAAAGTTATGGACAGATTTGGATGAAATTTTCAGGGTTTGTTGGAAATGGGATAAGGAAGAAATGATTAAATTTTGGTGGTGATCGGGGGTGGGGGGGCCCACGGGGGGGGGCCACTGATCAGCCTTGGTGGAGGTCTGCGCTCTCCGAGTGCTTCTAGTTGGCTCTAATTCCTACTGCACGTGCCAACTTTTTTATCATCCTATTGTATGTGTCATGATCTGGTTCAGAGCCATAACAAAAGAACCAGACACAACAAGTAACCAAAAATTTCTTATAGGTGGTAAAAGAAAGCCAAATAATCCAACCAAAAGACAAGAACCACAACTAAAACTATACCGGACCAGATGACAAACAACTCAAAGCACAAAGGAACAAAGGTCTGGGCTGTGCAGGAACACAGGCCAAAGTGAGCAGGGAGGAGACCAGAGGCTGAATGCTTCTCAGGCCTTATAGCCACCCACCAGGTGATTACAGGAGACAGAGCACCTGCAGGCCCTAGAGCAGTGTTGGGGGTAACAGATTACTGTAATTTTGTTACTTTTATGGGTGACAAAGTAAGGTAACGCAGTACATCAAACATTCGATGACTAAAGTGCATTACTGGACTGTAGGAATGTGATTTCTTACATTACTTAAGCCACGTTCCATTGACCGTTTCTGACATGAATGTTCCCTTATCAGTTTTGGTGAACAGTACATGCATACAGCACGTACTGTCTGACACGCATCATGAATCGACAGAGAAAATGGAGCAAGAACAAGGCTGCTTCGAGAAGTGCACTCTATGCCCGGGTGACAAGCACTTGTCAAGCTCAGCTCACTCAATGAGCAATTAAATACCTAGCTAACCAGCATCACAACACAAAACCTGTCTCCAAAGATCCCTCGGCAGCAGCTCTCTGTGCAGTTGATGGGCAGGTGAGTGAGAGTCCAACTCCCACAAAACAAGTTAAGCTTCCCTCATATCTTGGGACAGTACAAGTAACACAAAATGATACTTGGGGAAGAAAAAAAAAAAGAAGAATACTTGGCCTCTTTCATCCCAGGTTCTGGTTGGATTTATCAGTGAGACATGGCCTTTACCTTTCATAATTGTATTTATTATAAATTTTATTTGCTGTTCTTATATAGCTTAGTATTAAACAACTTTATACAACAAAGATAGAAAGTTGAAAAATTCAGTTCTGAAAATAAAATGACTCAAGGTTTATTGTGTTTGTATACATGGTAAATTTCAACATCAGCTATGAAACTGATAAGTAAAGTAATAATTAGTGAAGTTACTTTTCAAATGCAGTAACTAGTAAAGTAATCTCATTACAATTTAAACAAGTAACTTGTCAACAAAACTAATAATAAACACAGTAGAATATCAAAAGGGCGCTTCATATACTTTATGAAGTTACCCTTGGCAAAGCAAATTTGTTCAGCACCGGGAGAAACCAGACTTAACATTCTGCTGTTAGGACGCTGGACAAGACAAGTAGAAAAAAAAAAAAAAGTAGTGTGAGATACTCCCTGGTAAAATGTCCAAATAAAAGAGGATACACAAGCAAAGGTGTCAGAAAAATGGGCAATGATGAGTGGGAGTACAGTTGGTGTCGGCTGCTGCCTTATCGGTACAGACAGCTGCCTGTCAGCCAGCTGAGCCCATAAGAAGAAAAAAAGAAAATAAATAAATAAATAAATAAACATGTAACTTGTAACTAGTAACTAATTCCATTTTCACTGCCCTAGAGCTTGAGCAACTAGATAAAAACCAAGGAAAGAAAGGCTGGGTCGTGACTGTATGTAACATGCAACTAAATGAAACTAAACTAAATGGAACTGGACTGAATGGTGCAGAATGGGACTGAACTGATCTGAAATAAAACGAAAGAGAACAGAATGGAAAAGGAACTGGAACAGAAACTGACATGAAACATAAAGTAAAGGAACTTACCAGAACTGAAACATAACACTGGGTTACAAAAAAATGTTTTTTGCAAGTTGTCTAGGTTTTTTCAACTGAATTAGGACCATTTTGCACCGCTAAATCCAAAAATGACATCTGTTTTTCTCAATCAGGTCAGGTTTTTTTGCTAATTTGATTTTGAAAAATTTGATCTTCTCACAAAATTGATTACATTTTTGGGACTTTATCAGTTGATTTTTTTATATAGTTCTCACCCAAAATAGGTTTTAAGAGAAAAAAAATAATTTGATCACTTGATTCCTGTTAGGTACAATGGTGTATTCACCGCAGATGTAGCAGAATACGTCAGGCTTATTTTTGCAAGATCTTCTAGTCGAAGCCATTTCATTCACCTGTAATATTAAAAAAAAAACATTAATCATAAATTGGCAAAAGTAAAATCTTCAGAACTCGTTTATTGCAAGAAATATGAAAGAATTTTGTATCATATGATGTGAAAATGCCCATAAATGTAAGCAAAAATGTTAAAAAGCCAATATGTAGCACAGTTCAGAGAGCTGACCTGATTGAGCAAAATTAATGTGATTTTTGGATTCAGCACACCAAAATTATCCTAAATCAGCTCAAAAAACTTAAACAATAAATTTGTTGTTGACCAGTGTAATCAAACCAAACTGAAATGGAACGGAACTGAACAGAGAGTCATAGAAACAGGATGGGCTGGACCGGAACGGAAACAGAACGGGACAGAACTGAACTAACCTGAAATGGAACCTAATGGACGCTAAGAGAAACCGAACAGAGTGTCACTGAAATGGAATAGGTTGGACCAGAATGGAAACAGAATAGACTTGACATGGATCAGAAGTGAAGCATGGACTTTAACAGAGCTGAAACGGAACGGAAACAAATGTACATAGAGCGCTAAAACCCAAGCACAACAACCCTCCCCCTTACAAACACCTGTTAAACACAACTGCACCAAGACTTACTGACCTTTAATTTTGTACATAAATACATTAGCCTAAATAAAGGTAGAAAGTGAAAGAAGCATGCTGCCACTACAAAAATATTAGGAATGCTTTAGTTGTAGTGAATTAATGGAAAAATGCCATCATATGAAAAAACACTGCTTCCACCTGCAGCTCTGTCCTCCTCCTTCTCCTCCAAATTAGAAGATAATATATAAATAAAATGTAGATGACCTGATGTATTGTAATTCCGCATAATTATAAACAATTTATAGGCTTTTATTACTGCAGTGGTGGAAATATAGGAAGTCCGTACTTTTCAGAAACATGAAACAAGCAATACTTCTGTATCTATTTACAGCGGTAGCATAAAGGGAAATGATTAATTGTACCTCAGGGCAACGTAACAAACAAAACCATCTTGCATTATATTGTCTACCGTCTTTGACTGTTTCCAAAGAGCGGCACTGACCTCCTACAGCAGCTCTGAGCATGAGTCGCCTCCTCATTCTGCTCACATACACACTTACACAAACACACATACACAAACAAACACACACATCTGCCGTAGCCCAAATGCATTCTATGTATTGCAGAAGAAAAACAGATTATAAACACGTAGATTGGAGCCACAGTAGGTAATATTAATATTTAATGAACTCAGCTGTTCTAATTATTAGAGTCCAGTATGTGGTTTCAGTTTTAAAATGTTGTTTACATCAGGATTTATTAGTAATAAAATAAAAATAAGCTAAAAATATAGAGAAATGTTGTGTTTTCTACTGCGCTCCACTACTACTTAAGATCAACACATTTAATTGTTTTTGTTGTTTTAATGTTTTGTTTGACTGTTAAACCAAAAACACACTTTATGCACACAGATATTGGGACGCTTGTTAAATATTAACATGATAAAAATGCTCATTATCACGAAAAATGTCAAATTAATATTTCTCTCTAAGTGAGAGTTGAAGTCACTGGGTGGTTAATGTGGTTAAAAATCATTATTTATGGAACGCCCATGCGGACCATTTTCACGTTTTCTAGGATTGTCCAAAAAGTAGGCCTTACTGGATGGAAATGATGAAAATGATTAACACAATAATGAGGTTTGAGATTAAACATGATTTCTGCACAATTTGTCTTGGAAATATACCACCCACAGTCAATTCTAAAGACAAATACCTGATTAATATAATGCTGGCAGCCGGTATAAAAGCCATAAAAAGAAAAGAACTCCGAACAAAAAAGGAGTGGATTGGAATTTGTTCAAGAAATATACAACGTGGAAAAACTGACTTTCTCCTCGAACCTCAATTTGGACAAATTTATTAATTATTGGCTAAAATGGACAACTCTCCTAGAAGATGAGGGAATAGGAAAACACCTTATTACTCTCCTGAAAAATACACATACAGGGTGGGGAAGCAAAATTTACAATGAACATTTAGTTGTTTTTTCTCATCAGACACTACGTCAATTGTTTTGAAACCAAACATATATTGATGTCATAATCATACCTAACACTATTATCCATACCTTTTCAGAAACTTTTGCCCATATGAGTAATCAGGAAAGCAAACATCAAAGAGTGTGTGATTTACTGAATGCACTCGTCACACCAAAGGAGATTTCAAAAATAGTTGGAGTGTCCATAAAGACTGTTTATAATGTAAAGAAGAGAATGACTATGAGCAAAACTATTACGAGAAAGTCTGGAAGATACTATTAAAGAAGAATGGGAGAAGTCGTCACCCGAATATTTGAGGAACACTTGCGCAAGTTTCAGGAAGCGTGTGAAGGCAGTTATTGAGAAAGAAGGAGGACACATAGAATAAAAACATTTTCTATTATGTCAGTTTTCTTGTGGCAAATAAATTCTCATGACTTTCAATAAACTAACTGGTCATACACTGTCTTTCAATCCCTGCCTCAAAATATTGTAAATTTTGCTTCCCCACCCTGTATATCTCAACATTTGTGTATTTCATTATCAACATTTGTAAGTATGCACTCCAGGAAAATGTGCACAAATGTCCATGAAAATGGTGGAAGTATAATCATATCAGCAGGTGTATGTGTATCTATTAGCATACCAATATGTACAGTAGTCGTCTGTGTGCGACAACACTCTGTACATATGCTTGTATTTGTACACTTGTAGGTGGATGTATGTCCTCAAATACATGTAATAGCAAAATGTATGAAACTCCTTAATGAATACAAAGTGATTTCACAGAAGAAACATTTTGCATATGTGGACATGATCTGATGCAGCGTGAGAATATATCTGAATGATCTGACATGGACTGAAACAGGACAATACCCAAGCTAACTCAATCCTCTTATCATGATGGGGTAATGTTGTGACTCTTTGACTAGAGCTGCACAGTGTATCGTTTGAGCATCGTCATCGCAATGTACATGTGCAAAATAGTCACATCTCAGGTCCTGCAATGTAGGAGGCAAATGAACTCGACATGTTCTCAGCTAATTTCAACCTGGGTACCTGACACACACTGCCCACAGCGATCCACCAATCACAGTCGTTCTTAATCAGTTTACTGAAGCAGACCACGCCCCTGCACATGGAGGGAGTCGCTGGTAACAACATTTAAAAATGAGCAACGAACAAGAGAAAATCACCAAAAATGAAGACTTGGTGCCAAAAAGAAAAGCAACATCAGTTATCTGGAATTATTTCAGCCACAAGAAGGATGATACTGAACCACGTGTTCTGTGTCGATAGTGCCTTGCACCTGTTGCCACAAGAGGTAACAGCTCATTTGTTTGACCATTTATGTTGGCATCTGTTATGCCCCAGCCTAGGGGTTCACTAGGGTGAACATAATATGCTCACTTTTGTCCCCTCCCAGCTCCCAAGCACACAGGTCAGTCACAAACTAAAGTTTACTATGTTTATTACAATTATTTTTTTCTAAACAACTAAGGAAGGGTTAGGGGAGGGAGCAGCTAAAACAACAAACAAAATATCTTCTGTAAAGTTTAAACTAAATTACCTACTCAAAATAAATGCAAGAAATAAAATACAGAAAACTAACCTGAACTTCCTAACCAAAAACAGGAGAAAATGGGAAAACAAAAGAGCCAACCTCCCCTACCTGAAAAAGGTTAGAGTTACAAAAAAACTATTTACAACTATATACAATCTTATCACAGCAACACACAAAGACTGATGGTCACACACAGAACACAGGGTTGGGGAGCTGGCAGGAGGCAAGAGAGAGCGGGGACGGAAGCTCCAGGGCCATTTTTAAAGGGGCCAGGCAATCACCTTCCACCAGTCCGATTCCTGCAACAAACAGACACAAAAGGGGCACAGCACACCTACAGGACGGGGGAGAACACACACACTAAACAGAAAACACACATACATATACATATAAATAGACAAATTATGACCCAGGATCATAACACAACACACAGCTATTATATCCTCCTGAGTATTTTTTTTTATATTGCAATATATATCACAGGGTAAAAAAAAAAAAATGCAATGTCAGATTTTTCAATGTCATGCAGCCCTATGTTTGACCCCCTTTGTTACCGTTGCACTTTAAGTTTTGATACTGCCCTGTCTGTGCTTGTTGATGCTCTTCTTGTGTCTTTGCATTTTCATTTTATTGTCTGTTTGTTAAAAAGCAAATGACAAATATAAATACAAATGATTATTTATTTTCAGAACATGACAGTTATTTCAGAAATCTGCAGGTAGAACATTTCAAACAACTGTAATGATTTAAAAAATCTACTTTTAGTCAAATTAAAACAAACTCTCCAGCATTTTTAAGGACAGACGACAATATAAACACAAGTAATCTTCAAGACAAAATAAAAACTTCAGTGTGTCCCAGTGCTTATACAACACTGAACTATAGTTATCTGCTAATGTTTATGTACTTTTACTCAAGCGGTATTTTTTTTAGATGTTCACGTAGCTTTTCTACGTAGCTGTCTTGGTACTTTTGACTATTTTTATGTGTAGGCGGGAGAGATGCCACTTGTAAATGAACACATTATCTCCTAAATGAGCGCATTTGGATCATTTATTCATTCAAACAGATGTCTATGCATAGTCATCAGAGTTATGGAATTATGGAAAGTTTTGGACCACCTGGATAAGTATTTTATTTCTCTGTCTTTTCTACCACTTGTTTGGTGCGTCTTTTCTCACTGTCATGAGTGACACCCTGAACTCTACACATGTGATGCATTATTGACATAAAAATATTAAAATGGTTTCACTTCAGAGCAGCAGTATATCCCATAAAGCCACAGATTTTTTCCCTCTGCAGAAAAAGTAGGTATTAATAACCAGGTCCTATGATTGTTATCCAGCATATAGGATCCCTGCTTGAGCAATCAGTTCCCTTAGCTTGAGCTCGGCCATTGTGCAATATGGCTTTTGCAGGGGGAGATGAGATGTATAATGTGAAAATCCACCAGAGGATAATCCTGTATCAACGTCGGCAACCATCTATGGATTCCGTACTCTGTAGACAGTGGTACGGCTTGATGCACTCCTGCTCACACTTGACAATGCACTCGTATTTTCGTCACACACACGCGCCCGTTAATCGAATGGAATTTACACAACTGAAGGCTGTGTGAATCAATTCCTGGCACGTGTTCCATGAACAATGTCTAGGAAATTGGCAGAAATCTCATTTCTGCTCTCATATGTGAGTGGAACAAAAGGATGGCTTGCACTGTGCTGCCGTATGTCATCTCACTGCTGTGCCGGATATAAACTGTCCATTGAGCATTTCCTCATTTAAATACATGCTTAATTACAGTGACACCCTAAATGCAGCACAATTGCAGATGACTTTAGGTATACTTTTATTGGAAAGTGGTTCTCCTCTTTATTTGATCACAGACTGAGTAATGTAGTACATTACGCTGTAATTGAATCAGTCATGAATGCACAAAGGCTTGTGTAACTTTATTATATCTTATCTAGCCTCATCTCCACTCACCGACTCTCTATTTGTTACCATTTACCCGCAATTGTTATCTGATAATGAAGACTGCTCGTGTAATCTGATCCCCAGCCAGTAAATGTTCAGACACCAGATACCTGACGAATAACGGTAACTTAAGTGCACTGGTAATACTGAATGTAAAACTGAATGCACTCTGTTCATAGTATGAAAAATACGACTTCAGCTAACTGTACATTTGCTGGGTACAATGGACAGATGTTTCTGTGTTATGCTTTTGTCATCTGTTTTAGTAATTGTTTTCCAGCAAAACTGATTTGGTTAGGATTAACTTTGGTGTAAGCATGGATCTATGGAGTGGGAGCCCAGTAGATAATTTTTCCTGACTGTTTAGTCCATCAGTTTGGCACCACTGTAGAGCCAGTCCTTTTAGTTTTTTTCCTGACTTTTACATCCTGTCCGCGATGGGTCAATAATATCCAATCCGGTCCAACTTTATTTGTAAAGCACTTTAAAACAATGACAGTGGACCAAACTGCTTTACAGAAAAATAACTAAAAATCAAAATAACAGTAAAAGAGGAAAATACAAGAATAGATTAAAAGACACAGAACAACTGTAACAACAAAATAAAATAAGATTTAAAAAAAAAAATCAATAATAAATCAATAAATAAATAAAAATAGAGAAGAACAAATAAAAACCTAAATAAAATAATAAAATACAAGAATAGATTAAAACATAAAAAGCTGTACAATTAAAAAGAACATTTGAGAACAATAAACAAATACCAAATAAATCAATAACAATAAATAAATTATAATACTACACTCTTTAAAGACCCAGTGGTAATTTTGCAACATTTATCACCAGTTATTACAATATTATCCTCTGTATGCTGCATTTTTTTCAGTGAAAATCTTGTATTTTCCTATATTTAATTCACTGATCATGTAGATGTTCATTCAAGCACCAGAGTCAAGTTGAGGGTTATTGTATCAAAAACAGAAAAAACTGCAGAAAAAGTGACTTTTTCAGTAAAATCTCTCATTACCTGAGCATAAATCCAGTGTCTCCATCCACTGCCATTAATCAAACTCCATGGGTTTTACTGGTGAATCAATGTTGTAGAAGATGACAGTGTTTCCGTGTTCACTACGGAGCCTCTGAACGTCCAAATGGGTCATATCTGATGACCATGCAAAGATGACAAACTGTATTTTACACCAATTATTTACATGGATTGATAGAATTAGTGGATCAACAGGTATTAAACATTTTTCATCAGTATTTTTGTCGCTGGTGGCTGTTTGGGTCTTTATGGGTTAATTTAAGGGTGGGTGTGTTGAGCCGCATTATGTAATAAATTCCCATTATGTAATAAAAGTTCAAAATGTAATAAGAATGTTACGTCATCTTATAATAAAGCCGCATTATGTAATAAGCTGAGGCATTTTGTAATAAACTACGTCAATGCATTATATAGTAAATTTTTTTTCACATTATGTAGTAAGTTATTACAATTTGAGAAATTTATTACAAAATGCACTTGACACATTTTTATTTAAAAAAAATGTAATAACATGGTTCATTATGTAATAACAATCTAAATTAATATAATTTCAGAGCAATTTAGAAGAAATTAGTCACAGGAGCTACAGGTAATATAATCAGAACTTTAACCACACAGTTTAAAGATTAATTTAGCACATTACATTTTAAAATAAAAATGTGTCAAGTGCATTTTGTAATAAATTTCTCAAATGTTAATAACTTACTACGTAATGCGAAAAAATTTACTACATAATGCATTGAGGTAGTTTATTACATAATGTGTCAGTTTATTACATAATGTGGCTTTATTACAAGATGATGTGACATTCTTATTACATTTTAAACTTTTATTACATAGTGGGAATTTATTACTTAATGCGGCTCAACAGGGTGGTATATCTGAAAAATATGCCAAAATAAAATACTAGATATCAGGCGTTATCCATATTTATTGAGTTTTAAATATCATTTTTCTAATCCAAAAGGAATTTTTAAGAGCGATTATTTTTTTCTAAAAGCTACAACGCGTTATCTCTTTTCTTAAATATTTAATGTGAACATATATCAGACTTATGTATTCATGTATAAAATCGTTTAAAAATGCGTGTTTCACTTGTAAGAGAGACTCAACTTTCATCTTCTAGACCTCCTGTCCTCCATCATTGCTCTCCTCTGAAAACATCTGAAAATGTCTATAATAAGCAAAGATTTATGACACTTTATGGATTTTGTTGTAATGCATTGCTGCTTTGAAACATTGATGAATTATCTTGTTTCTTGTTAAATGTCATCCTTCCTCCTCTTCAAGTCAATGGAACACATGGTATTAGTTTAATGTTACATCTAATGAGCAAACATATATGAAGAACCATCTTTAATATTTGCGTTTTTCTCGTTACAATTTGCAGTACATTTAGACGGAAACCTGCCTATTTTATTTATTTTATTTTTATTTATAGAACATCAGATTTAGTTTATACTGAGTAAACTGTAATTTCCTCGTCACGTCTGTCAAATATTTCATGTGTGCTACATTTTCTGCTCATATTCATGTCAAGAAAACCCTGATGCCTGACAAGTCACATTTATGACAGTTGTTCAGTGTATTGTTTCAGCCATTAGGGAATTATTTCCAAAGCTTTGGTTACATGTTGTGCTTTTGATTGCTTGTTAAATTGTTAATTTGTTATTTTCATTGCATTACAAAAGTTGTTTGTTTTTTTTTATATGTTGTATGTGTGTGTGCGTGAACTATTGTTGAGTTAAACAACCTGGGTGGCTGTGGAGTAGTCTGTATTAATTCTGTTCTCAAGTGCTTTCACTGATGTGGTTGAATGACACTGTATTTATCACTGCATCCTCTTATCCAAGGGTGTCAAACATAAGGCCCACAGGCCAAAACCAGCCCGCCAAAGGGTCCGATCAGGCCTGTAGGATAAACTTGTGAGCCAAAGGTGTCAAAATCCTTTTAGTTCATTAGTCACATGATCCAATTCACTCTCATGCGGGCCAGACCAATAAGATATTATCATAATAATAACCCATAGCTATCAGTAACAAGAACTCCAATTTTTTTGTCTTTATTTAAAGCTATACCGTATGATGTGGCATTTTTACACTTTTCTTTTGTCATCTTAAAATGCTCCTAATAAGTGTGTGTCAAACTAAAATGTAAAAGAAATCCACCAGGTATTAAAACTCAAAAATGTTTAATTCTCATATATTTCTAATAAAAGTCTGACCAATCATTTTATTCGGTCCGAATGAAATAATTGGCCGAACCTGACTGAGCCTCCTGTCAATCATCCATTACGGCCGTCCAGCATCCGATCCATTATCGCCGTCTCACATCCGATATGCATACCTCTGAATCTGACGCTTCACTGGCGCTGCTTCTCCTGTCACTGACCACAGTCTACTGTCTAGGATGTGTTTGGATAGAACTGACATGCACATGTGGAAGGGATTAAACGGATTTATGAACAGAAACGACAACTGAGGGGCACAAACGGGAGTCTGATGAATGAAGGATGGAGATAAAAGTCTGGAAGTCAGCTGTACTGGGCTGAACAGGTCTGCATAAAGCTCAGCTTTTATGACGGTGGGACTCATACAGGTACATGTACATGGTGTCACACAATGTAAGATGATGTAGGATGATAATTGTATGGACTATGAAACTTCAAATGTCCACGGAAAATTCGCGGAGGCTGCGTGTTCACAGTGCGCGCACCCATCCCCTGAGCACTGCAGTGGAGACACTGACCCAGTACTGCACAGACCAGGTCTACTGATGGAACAGGAGCTGCGGGCCCGCGGCAGGTGGATGATGTATCTGATTACTGAGGGAGGGGTCCGCGGACACGCCAAAATGGACCAGACCTCCGCCTCTGCTTCCTCCTCCGTTTCCATCGCGCATCAGGTGAGAGGAGGGGGCCTCAGTGCTCAGGCAGAGGGAAGGGGGCGGGGCTTTGGAGCTAGGTGGGTTGTTCATGTTCAAACTTTTACTAAATGCTGTGAGAAATGCCACATCGGTAGGTATAGCTTTAAATGTAAAAAAGTTTACAAACTATCTTTTGCCAAAAAAATGTGAATAATCTGAACATTAAGGAACAACCTGAAATGTATAAAGAGAAGTAAGTGCAATTTTAAGCCTGTTACTAAATAGTTTGAGTCTTTGTAAATCCACTGTGATCTGTAAGATGTAATGCACATGTGTAAATGATAAGTTGAGACAATTGAGAATTCGATAAGAAAATTCCGGTTGTTCATGTATAGTTTGTACATTTTTGTACTTTTTTTCAGTCTAAGCCATATAGAAAAGTTTGGAGTTTGAACTAATTATGAGTTATTATGTTATTATTTGACTGGTCCAGCCCACTTGAGATCACATTGGGTGTATGTGGCCCCATGGACTAAAAGGAGTTTGACCCCCCTGCTCTCATCTACAGTAACCTGCCACCTTGCCCTGCTTGTAGTATTTGTATGATTAAAACTAAACCATAAAGATGACCATTGCTTATTGCAAATGAGGTTTAAGTACATAAGCACCAGTATTGTCAGATCCAATATTTGTCACTGCTCCTTTTCCCAAAACAAGACAAAACTTAAAGTGTCATTAAGAAGTCAATCCCTCCCACGCGCTTTAGATTAAACTCTCTTTGCTTTGAAGTTTTGGCAATTGGTGATGAAAACCTTCACTTGTGAATAATTTATTGGTTCTATAAACACGGCGTCTCTTTGCTTTTTGTGGAGATTGAGTCAAATAAACTGAGGAAAACAAAAATCGTACAAAAAGTATTCATCACTCTCAACTTCCTTTCTTTTACACATAATCCCCTGATACGTGGATAATTTTTGGAATAAACATCAGGTGAAAAAATCTAATATAAAACCCTCTCTTCTCCCACATCAACATAGTGTACTTCACCCCGAACAGATTCCAATGCAGATGGCAAAACACTGCATCAAAGCTACAACTGCGGCCCGGTGTTCAAAGGAAAACAAGACTGTGAATTTGCCTTGTAAATATAATGTGAGACTGTTTCAGTTGCTGTTCTGTTTATGCCACAAAACACGTTCTGCGGATGGGCTATGCATTTTTCTCCCCAGCCTGTAAAGAAGTCGCTGACACAGTGAAAGATGAGGTTATGAGACAGAATCGCACCAGCAGGGCAACATGTTTTCAGTTCAGGTGGGTGAAATAGAGGATGATGCAACCACTTACAAAACACTTCAATATTCTTCCCACACACAACTTCCTATAACAAAAAAAGTGATTGGTTTATAGTCAGTGCAGTTAGGTCTATGAAAAATAGAGGAAAATGTAGGAATGCTTTTAAAGAAGTCTATGAATACATAAGACTATAAAAGCCACTTGAGACTTAATTTTGGGAATATGTTTCTGTATTGATTTATTCACAGTCCTCCTTGGTAACAGAGGATGTGTCAGATCTTTCACTTTGCACTGTAATATGAGTAAATTAGTCTAAAGTTGAAAAATAGAGCGCAAGTACATTGCAGAAAAACATCTGAAAGCAGCCTGTGATTTGCACTGGCTGTAAAATCCAATGATACTAAAATATCATTGGATATCTCTCAAACTTTACAAACTGACCTCATATTTTAGCCCTGACAGCACGAGCATGACCTTTGATTATTTAAGGGTTTCCGTTAAGAGTTTGGAATATCAGTACTACATATTACTTCTTACAAAGTCTTCACTGTAGTTGTGGTTAATATGTTACACCAACAAGAGTGAAAACTAGGATCAATGTCCCTGTATCTCAGCGGCATGTTCTATCAAGAATCAATGAGTTGAATTTGTGAGGTTGTCAGGTTATGTTAGAGTCCTGTGGTTTGGATGCAGGAGATCAATCTCCCAATAGAACTGGGTGGTGCTTTCACTGGAGGAGAACTCAACAAATTAACTGAAAGTCCATATATGACTTCCTATCAGGGCTCAATAGTAACTATATTGATATCTCTAACCCAGTAGTTCCCAACCATTTTTGGCTCATGACCCCATTTTAACATCCTAAATTTCTGGCGACCCCAGACATTCAAAACGGAGACTTTTTTTTTAGCTAAAATGAATTTGTTTTTGATCATGTAATAGTTTGCTATACTATGTTGCAAATAAAGGTTGATTTTAAATGACATTTAGTCTATATAATGCATATTATTATGGACGGAGGCAGAAAAGCCAGGTGTAGATTACTGCACAAAGTGAGAATTTGAATTTCCTTGGTCAGGATATGTACAGTCAGTCCAGCTTGGATTTACAAGGCTGACAGTTAATACTGAACAAACAATGACTCAAACTATGAATTATGAAAGAGCTGCAGCATCTGAAACTGACCACAATGAATATTTGAAAGATAAACAGTACCACAGTGCTTCAGTTTCAGCTTCACAGTTTGTCATGTCTTTTATGGATTGGGATTGTCTCTATCAACTCACCATATATTTTTTATTAGTAAGTCTTTATTATTATTATTATTATTATTATTATTATTATTATTATTATTATTATTATTATTATTATTATCAATTACTATAAATTTCAGGCGACCCCATTTGAATTCCAGGCAACCCCATGTGGGGTCCCGACTCCAAGGTTGAAAAACACTGCTCTAACCATTTCCATGATATAAGCCATCAAAATATGGACCATTACAAGTAAAGGCTAATTTTTAATATTTAAAAAATTTGTAAAAAAAAAAGAAAAAAAATACAAAAAAAATACAAAAATACAAAAACGTAAATATCTCAAAACTGTAAACAAACTTTGTAGACATTGTCCCACGTAAGCTACATATAAAATTTGAAATGAATCCGACCAGTAGTTTCATCATAGAATATGTTTAAACAAATTGCTAATGAAGACAGTAATGATGAAGATGACGAAGAAGACTCCGGACACAGCGCCTTCACAAAAACTGATGGCATATTGGCTGAAAATCTTACACAATTCTTGGTGAAGATCAGAGTTTTAGCGAGTCAGTAAGCTTGTGCGTAGTATTAGCTCATCTATGACCCTTTGTTTTTCTTTTGTCCATATATGGTCACTTGGCAACAACATGGCAACAAATTACAAACTACTGCTACTCTAAACAGCAGTTCAGAGACTAATGGGTGATGTTCCTCCGTCCACCGATGATACACATTGTATTCAGAGAACCGATCACTTCGAAGCAGTGACAGTACAGTGGTGGTCTTGACAATCTCATGCCACAAGGAATAAGGCAGGTGACATTAGCTTCATTGGAGATAAGTCAGATCTATGTAGTTCCTGTTAACACATTATGCATACCAGTTAGATTTCTGTTCGACTTGATCCAAACTTGCTCATAATGACAGGCGACCATGATCCTGTGAGATCAAGATGGCTCCAGATTTTGGAGTCAGATGCCACAGTTACTCTCCAGTGGCTGCAAGAGCTCAGTGCATGGTGGGAAGCCAGATGGAACAGCTGATTGGCTGACAGTTTTGACCAGAGATGTAATGTGTTTCAGAAAGTGCACATTTTTAGCTTTTTCAAAAGATTCAGATGTAGATGTAGTGGGTGTGATTGTTGCTGTCTGGGTAAATGAATGCACTGTGGCTGAGGAAAAATGTTTACAGCCGTTTAATGGAGGAGTTTCTTTCTTTATTTAAAAACTGTCTGAATAAATTAAAACATTCAATTCCTGTTAATATAAAGGAGTAACATCAAATTTTTGGTTATAAAAAAAATTCATCATTGTGTTTAAACATTGGTCATTGAACTGCTTACATCAACCTGGCAGTGGATTGACTGTCTTCTTTTCTTGAGGATATTAATAATTGTGAAGCACATTGTCTTTATGAGTTTTCACACATTCACTTAGAGTTGGGAAATTTAGACGAAAGATTTCACGATGACCTTTTGAGGTGGAATCACGGTCCGTACTCTGAGTCACAGTTTTTTCACCTTTTACGCAAAGGTTAGGCTACTTATATCAACACTATATATCTTATTCTCAGGGTTCCCGCTTGGCCTTAAAAAGTTTTAAAAGTCTTGAATATCCAAATCTGCATTTAAAACCTTAAAAAAGTCTTTAAAAAAATTGATATGGTAGGTCTTAAGTTATGTTGCCATAAACTTGTTCACTGTATTGTGTTTAAATGTATCTGGAAATGTCCAAGCTGCAAAGAAAGTCACATTAGTCTACTCTGTTCCACCAGTTCCAACAATTTATAGTGAAATTAGGAACCGATTATCCTTAACTTTGAGATACTTGACTCAGAATGGTAGGAATCAAGGCATAAATCAATACATTTTCCTAAATTCTAGGAGAATTTTTTTTTTGCCAGTATGGCCATGAAATAGGCTGTGAAATAGACATTAAATTTTGTTCCAAATAGTCTTAAAAATGTCTTAAAAAGTCTTAAATGTAACTTGTAGGAACCCTCTATTGTAGTTTTCGCTGGTTTTTGGAGGCTTAGAGTCTGTGTGATGGATTTTGAAGTGGCAAAACATGTTACACAAAATTTGTAAGATAATGCTGATGATTAAATCCAAGCACTTAAGTATAGACAGATAATCAAGAATGGCTATAAACAGACTAAAAATAAACTCCCCAGCCTATACTAGCAACATTAATGCTACAAATCCATAGCGTAGTGCAACACCAATGCGCAACACTATCTAGAAAATACTGTAATTACACAAAGGAGCCATTAAAAATGAATGTTATATGATTAGGAAAGCTTCAACAGTTATTTATTTTCGTAATGACAGGATGTGTATGATCTCCCTGTTATATACAGGGTGGGGAAGCAAAATTTACAATGAACATTTAGTTGTTTTTTCTCAGCAGGCACTACGTCAATTGTTTTGAAACCAAACATATATTGATGTCATAACCATACCTAACACTATTATCCATACCTTTTCAGAAACTTTTGCCCATATGAGTAATCAGGAAAGCAAACGTCAAAGAGTGTGTGATTTGCTGAATGCACTCGTCACACCAAAGGAGATTTCAAAACTAGTTGCAGTGTCCATAAAGACTGTTTATAATGGAAAGAAGAGAATGACTATGAGCAAAACTATTACGAGAAAGTCTGGAAGATACTATTAAAGAAGAATGGGAGAAGTTGTCACCCGAATATTTGAGGAACACTTGCGCAAGTTTCAGGAAGCGTATGAAGGCAGTTATTGAGAAAGAAGGAGGACACATAGAATAAAAACATTTTCTATTATGTAAATTTTCTTGTGGCAAATAAATTCTCATGACTTTCAATAAACTAATTGGTCATACACTGTCTTTCAATCCCTGCCTCAAAATATTGTAAATTTTGCTTCCCCACCCTGTAGATCACATGACAAGTTAAGATTAAGACTGATCACAACCTATGACTGAGATGGCCCAGTCCTACATTCACCTCATAAACATGATGCTACTCAGTGAAGAATAGAATCAGCTGAATGTGTTCTCTAACAGCGTCATATGTGCAGTGGTAGTCTGTCTGTGAATGTGGTCTATGGACTACAGATATGAAACTATCCAGATTAGTAGCTGACTTTAACCTCATTGTCCTGCTGATGCTGCCTGCTCTATCCTCTTTCATAGTTGCTGTTGAATGAGCTGATACATTCACTGGGACTCACTGGGAAGGATGAGGTTGTTAGATTTTGATTTCCTCTTATCACAATGACCGGGAATGAACGGGATCCATATGCTTACTCTGACAAAATTTCACACAACTATGGAAAAGGATAAAATGATGACACATTGACATTCAGATCCAAAAGGTCAACTTCACTGTTAAAAAAAAAAAAAAAAAAAAAAAAGCTTTTCTAGCCATTATTTCATGCCAGTGTAAAGCAAAGACATCAGGTTTCTCACTTGAAATGATTCACATGCCTACAGAGTGAGAACTAATTTCCTCTTTTAAAAAAAAAGAAACACTCTTTCATTAAACTCCTACCAAGCCATCACTTCACCTATTATGTGTGGTTCAGAGCAGACATGAATGTAGGATGGATTAGGACTGGTTTGCGGATGAACTGCAAAGCGGTGATTCATTATTTTCCTATTCAAATGGACAATGTTGAGTTGTTTTTTCCATTTGTGACTTTTATCCACCACAATCAAGCATACATTTGTGGAAAAAAAATATTAGAACACCATTGTTTTCTTTAAGTTCTTGTTCATTTTAATACCTGGTACAACTGAAGCAGCATTTTTCAACCTTGGGGTCGGAACACCACATGGGGTCATCTGGAATTCAAATGGGGTCGCCTGAAATTTCTAGTAATTGATAAGAAAAGAAATTTAAAAAATGTACAAATAAAGATAAGATGGTGAGTTGAGAGACAATCCCAATCCATAAAAGACATGACAAACTGTGAAGCTGAAGCTGAAGCACTGTGGTACTGTTTATCTTTCAAATGTTCATTGTGGTCGGTTTCAGATGCTGCAGCTCTTTCGTAATTCCTAGTTTGAGTTCTTGTTTGTTCAGTATTAATTGTCAGCCTTGTAAATCCAAGCTGGACTGACTGTACATATCCTGACCAAGGAAAATCAAATTCTCACTTTGTGCAATAATCCACACCTGGCTTTTCTGCCTCCGTCCATAATAATATACATATATACAGGGTGGGGAAGCAAAATTTACAATATTTCGAGGCAGGGATTGAAAGACAGTGTATGACCAATTAGTTTATTGAAAGTCATGAGAATTTATTTGCCACAAGAAAATTGACATAATAGAAATTGTTTTTATTCTATGTGTCCTCCTTCTTTCTCAATAACTGCCTTCACACGCTTCCTGAAACTTGCGCAAGTGTTCCTCAGATATTCGGGTGACAACTTCTCCCATTCTTCTTTAATAGTATCTTCCAGACTTTCTCGTAATAGTTTTGCTCATAGTCATTCTCTTCTTTACATTATAAACAGTCTTTATGGACACTTCAACTAGTTTTGAAATCTCCTTTGATGTGACGAGTGCATTCAGCAAATCACACACTCTTCGACGTTTGCTTTCCTGATTACTCATATGGGCAAAAGTTTCTGAAAAGGTATGGATAATTGTGTTAGGTATGATTATGACATCAATATATGTTGGATTCAAAACAATTGACGTAGTGCCTGCTGAGAAAAAACAACTAAATATTCATTGTAAATTTTGCTTCCCCACCCTGTAGAATAAATGTCGTCTAAAATTAATGTTTATTTGTAACATAGTATAGCAAACTATTACATGATCAAAAACAAATTAATTTTAGCAAAAAAACATTTTGAATGCCTGAGGTCGCCAGAAATTTGTGATGTTAAAATGGGGTCATGAGCCAAAAAAGGTTGGGAACCACTGGACTAAAGGTACATTTGTTTGGACAAATATAATGATAACAACAAAAATATCTCATAAAAGTTTAATTTCAGAGCTGATACGTAGCCATTTTCCATGTTTTCTTGATAATAACCAAAATCACTTCAGTTCTTACATTAGTAGCTATGGCATTGTACTGCCAAAAACAGTGCTTTTAGGCATTCCGTGTTTTCTTTTATGTCTGTTTTAGTCACATGATACACACAGGAGTTAGTACTTGACTGCATAACCATTGTTTTTGATGACTTTTGATGGTCTAATAATTTTTTTTCACAACTGTATATTAACCCTTTCATGCATAATGGTCACTACAGTGGACAGTTATTCTACAGCTCTGTTCTCTTGTATATTTGTGGGTTTTGTTATTTTAGTTCCATATCAGCCAACACAGTGGACACTTAAGCATCATCCCATACACTGTAATTCATACCATTACTGTAACCTTGCTGTTCTTGATAAACCTGATCTGCAGTAACATGTTTCAGTGTAAATCAACTGTTATTTGTTAGGGAAAAAAAGCTGTTTTTTTTTTTGTTTTTTTTTTGCATATTATCTCCATGAAAAGAGTAATAATTAGCATTAGAATATGTTAAAATGTGAGATTAAAATGTGAGATGTCAGATTTTATTTCATTGTTTTAATATCAATTTCTGATATTGGGTTTTAAACACGTTTCTTTACTTCAAAAATTAAATGCATGGACATTTTTGTAACTCCATGAAAAAAAAAACAACTTGATCACACTGTTTTTTTCATGCCTATGGAGGAATAAAAACACTCAAGAGAAAAATCTTAACTAAGGTTCTTATGATTAGTGCATGAAAGGGTTAATATATCTGTGACAACACAGGACCTGCAAGCTACCAAAATAAGGAAAGCAGTTATTTTAACCCACATTTATGCCCTGAAATGCTTGACATTTGTTCTGAGTGCTCACTCTCCTGCTGCAGACTGGAGCTTGGCTGCTTGCTCTGGCTGTAATACGTGGTCCTGTTGGGTTTGCAGATCTCACTCTCTGCCTCGATTGCACCATTCTCAGTGGAGAGGAGAGATGGAACACATACTTTTGTCACACAGGGATAATGACTCCCCCGGTTCCTCACTGTGCACCAACCATCCACAGCCTTTTTCTTCAAACCAGCTTATTAAATTGGGAATAACTGTTTCTGGAACCAGCAAAAAAAAAAAAAAAAAAAAAAAACCTACAGACCTGTTCTTGGCGAGAGAATAGAAAACAAAAACACATAAGAAATTGAACCTGTGTTTAAACCCTAAACTGTATAAATTTATCATCAAATGTCTCAAAAACATTTCTTTAAATATTCAGCTTTTTTTTTTTTTTTTTTTTTTTGCTCAGATGGGAAAGCTATTGTCAGGGTCTCTTCCTTCTTCTCCTCTTCGTCTTCCTCCTCTTCAGTTCATCTCTGTCCTGCCCCGACACTCATGTTGATTAGCTGTCTACCTTGAAACGGCACGTAGCCCGAGGCTGAACTGACCAGAATCCATAAAACCATCATCGACACAGAAGGAGACTGAAAACACAGCTGATTCTGTAATAAAAAACCAAAACCAAAAACAAAGATAAACAGCAGTGTTCTCCATCTTAATGACCAAGGTGGAATGTGTAGCTTTGTTCTCCTTTTGTTTTTATTGCTTTCATCCATCTTTGTTACCATGGCTAGAGGCATCACCAGGTCACTACCGATATCACCCACAGCTAATGCTTTACACTCCTAAATGCCACTTTTGGAAAAGACATCTCAGGCAAGCAAAGGTACACACAAACACAAGCAAACGATGTAGAGTGTATCATTTTTATTCTTATTTTTAAGGTGAAAAACAAACACTTAGCCTTAGTAACGATGACAATGAGATGAATGTATTTCTCGCTATTAACAATTTCTGCCAAGGATGAAAAAAAACCAAGCCCACCGCAAAGCAAAAGCGTAAATGACCCAAAATAAATGGTCAATATAAAATGAAGAGATTCTAATGCAGGCGCGGCAAATAAATAATGGCTTGTACATTGTGGTATTCAGTATAATTATCCCAACAATGAGAGCTGTCTTGGAAGTGAGAAATTGAAACAGGCTGATATCGTTGAGGGCTTTTAGTGCTGCGCTGTCAGCATCGATCAACTTCTTGCTCTAGTCGTGGAACAAAAGTTGAATCTTTTTCATCATCATTTTACGTGTCTTTTAGCTTTGTAGTGGGTTTTTTAGTGTGTAATGCTTGAAATACATTTACTGCAGTATATCAAACCATAGATGCTCATGCAACAGGAGAAATTATGTACTTTAATACTCGTTGAATTTGATCTTTATTAAATAGAATTGTTCACCAATTACAAGTACTGAATGTTAGAATATGTCAAAACACACGTCTTGTCCTGATGATGAAAACCAGAGATGCTTGAACTTCAATTACTTCCTATTATTGGGTCTCTCAGGTTGGATTTTGATTGAATTTATTTTTACAAGTGCATGACTGGTTTTCATTTCATTTTCAGTTCTTGCCTAGTTTTAGTTTAGTTTTTATGATTTCATTTTTCAGGTTTTATGAAGCTAGCCTTGAATTAAGGTATTGAAGACAGGAGGATAAAAGACAGTGTGGTATCAAACATGAGTATAAAAGCACAGTTTTATTATTATTATTATTATTATTATTATTATTATTATTATTATTATTATTATTATTATTATTATTATTATTAAAGGTCCCATTTCATTAGGTGTTTTATCAAAGGTCCCATACAATACTATTTTACACTGTGAAGCATTAGCATTTGGGAAAAAAACAAAAAGCAAAAATGAGGTTGATTTAATGTATAATTTATGTCCTTTTGAAATTATGTTTTCTGTTTAGTTAACAAAACGATTCAGTTCCTGCTAGTTTTAGTCTTACATTTTCATTAACAACTCTGTTCTGAAGAGATATATGAAAGTTGTTTTTTTTTTTTTTTTTTTTTTTTTTTTAAACAACTGGAGAGGTGGAGGTACCACAATAACTGGAGTTTTTCTGTGCCCCTTTCACTAAATACCCTCTGCTGACCACTGCAGTGCACACACAGTTGATGCTTTCTCATGCTTTCATGAATACTTTACTGCAAGTCTGAGCACTTCCTGTGAATGAAATCCTCCCATGTAGACATGGTACAGATAAGCTCAAACTTATTAGTCAATACACACAGCATAGAGATTTCATTACACGTGTAGATGGTGCGTTTAGACTGTGTCAGAGGGAGGATTATTGAGTTCAGGGAAACTGTACAGCTGTGGTTGGAGGAGCTGTTGTATCTGATGGATGCTGCAAGAATTACATGGCTGAGCTCCAAGTAGGTCATGGAGGCATTCATACACAGAATGATGTCTAAATTCCTGAAGCTACAGTTTGATCGGAGCAAGAGGTGTCGGACCTCATTTGAAGAGTGAATCTTATTAGGCCAAATTAGCATTTTCTTTTTTTTAATTTATTTTTTCAGTGGTGGAAGAATCATTCACATCCTTTACACAGCTTGTGAACTTACACCAAAGCTGTTATTCCATAGGTGGTATTAGTTCAATTCAGCTTTTCCTTTTTGCTTTTCTATTACATGATATCAGATGCTGACAGGTACAGTTCTCATATCACCTATCTTGCAGCTCTAGGATTGTTAACACCTTTTATGGGTGATATATGTGCAATATCATGTCATGACGCTGGACGCCTCTAAATAACCAGGCTTTTCTGTCGTCAGGCTCAAAATGTGAGAGAGTGGTATCTGGAGCATGAGACGTCATTTTCACACACGGATTGGCTACCACAGAGTCCAGACCTGAACCCTATGAAAAATCTGAACCAGGTGATAACTTTGTACTGTGGTCTGACTCTCCACCATCAATACAAGATCAATCATAAAACTGTGGACGTAAAAAATATCTTGTGACATTTACTGGGACATTTTGCATGGCGTAAACGAGGCCAAGGCAAATGCCTGTAATCAAAGGTAAAGGTGGTCCAAGATATCATGTGGGTGACTTTTCCTTTGGCCAGGTAGTGTATTTGCAGTGGTATTGTGGAGCCGTGTGTGTCGTAAAAGTCAGTTTTTCATGAACTCAAAGCTGATGTGTTTTCAACTTGACAAATCTTATTTTGGCAAATTCAAGATTTTATTTGTTATTAAACTTATCACCACTATACATATATATATATATATATATATATATATATATATATATATATATATATATATATATATATATATATATATATATATATGTATATATACATATATATATATATATATATATATATATATATATATATATATATATATATATATATTTTGATACTTTATTTTTATCTCCATATTTTATGAAAAACAAAACAAAACAAAAGACAGACCACAACAATTAGATCTCCAGATCTCTTAATCTCCAGACAAACAAAATACAGACAGGTTCAGGACAAATTAGGATAAGATTTTACAGGTTCAATGATTTTTTTGATTAACATACACATTCCTTTTTCCCCAATATTTTTAACATTTATCAGTAGTGAGTCTTAATGAGAAGGTCAGTCTTTCCACATCATAATTTTCATTCACAACACTTGTCCAGTCCAGAAGTGTTTGCACAACCATTTTCGAGTTTTTGCCCCTGCTAATAATATTAACAAAAGATATCGGTCAGATTTCCTCATCTCGTGTGGTATGTTACCCAAGTAATTCACAAAACTTATCACCAATATTGATAATCATCAATGCGTGTAGAGATGCAGTTTTCCCTGGACTAGAAGGGAAGAAATTATTGTGATCTAACAAGGAAGTAAAGCTGTCAGACAAGTGTAGTGAAGGAAACAGCAATAGAGCAACTGTAAGAGGTAGGCCTGTAACGGTACACGTACCGAACCGAACCGTTTCGGTACGCACCTGTTCGGTTCGGTACACAGCTGTACCGAAACGGCACAGTATGTTGAGAAAAAGAAAAAGGAATTAAAGACATTGTTCGATGCAGAACTTTAAATCCGCGCAAGTTTCACACAGACATATGGAACTAGTGCACAACAACCCAAAATATGAAATAGCAGCTGATATAAGGTTAAAAAAAACAACAAATATGATGTGAACCTGGAAGGAAGAGACTGAAGACCCTCCACCATCAGTACAGTCCTGTTTGGAATCACATCAGGTCCCGGTGAAAGACACCAACGAGGAAAGAGAAGATAAGACGAATGCAGTTTAGCCCCTAGGAACTACGGTAGTTCTAAAACACTTACACTAGCTCTGTCTGTCTGTCTGTATGTCTGTATGTCTCTCTCTCTATATATGTATATATTACACACACACACACACACACACACACACACACACACACGCTGTATAACTTGTAAAGTATGTGAAGTTTCACTTTCGTTTCACGCCAGCGTGAGTTACGTTAGTTATGGACCGCATCCCCCCTCGGCTCCGACAACCCCCCTCCCCCCCGTGTTTCTGATGAATCGCACCCTGCACACACAGACACAAATACACAAAGTGGCCTAAACAGTTTGTTCACTATCCTAAAATAAATAATTTGGTTAATTTTGTTGTCAGTGTAGCTCTTCAGTTTGTTAAAAGACAATATGAGTTTGTCCTCTTGTTAATGTTGCACTTCATGTGGATTTTTTTTATTTTTCTGCAGAATGTGAACTGACAGAACTGTGATTAGATTTTTGTTGTTTGTTCAAAACTACCTTTCAGGGAAAAGTGCAATACTACTGTTTAAAATACATTTAGTAATATTTATTTTATTTTCTATTTGATTTATAGCAGCATAATTATATTATTCCTGTTTTTATTATTCTATTGTCTCCAAAAATTTGGGGAAAAATGTTCCAAAATTCATAAATGCAGTAAAGACATTTTGAGGGGTTTTCTTTCTTTCTGTACCGAACCAAAAAAAAACGAACCGTGGCTTTCGTGACCGAAAACGTACCGAACCGAAAATTTTGCGTACCGTTACAGGCCTAGTAAGAGGTGTAGCCGAGTACAAAGTTCTATAAAATGGAAAAAACGTCAGTAAAGTAGCTGTACCTCAGATTAGTACTTGAGTAAAAGTATTGTGTTACATTCAACCCTTAAAGATTACAATATCTCAGTTACAAGTTGAACTGCAGTTGTTTAACTTTTCTTTAAAATGCTGTAACTTTGACATGTTGAACTTTCTAAACTGATGAATGCGGCACATTTTGTCACTGTCAAATCATTTGCCCTGTAGGCACAGACATTGCTAATGGCTGTTCATGGCTGTGTTTCAGAATTTAGTTGTATTTTACTTGTTAAATATTCTGTTAGAGAGGGAATGACAATAGGACAGCTGTCATTTTCAGGCAGTTTTATCTTGTTAGAGGTATATCTTACAACACACCCGGGGCTCTTATAGTATGGTACATATCTCTATAATATGAAACGTTATCATGTTGTTGGCACTTCTGACTGTCACATTATGGCCATAACTGACTGACTGACTTATTTTGGGGCCTTCACGGAACCGATTTTCAGTTAAAAGATGTCTCGATCTTCGTTTTACTCTGAAGAGTTTTCTAAAGATGTAGGTCTCCCTTCTCTCATGTAGAAAATATGTCCCCAAGTGTGTAATGGAATCTGAATCATAGCATAGCACTCAGAAAAAAGGGTCCACATCCTTTCTTTTTTTAGCACAAAGAACAGTAGTGCAGCCAATATGGGGCCACAGCTTTTAAAATGTCACAGGTTCTTGAGAAAGTCATCAAATGTTGTCATGCGAAATAAGAGCTTAGGCGAAGACGAGGCTGAATGTAAGTCACTTTAAGTTCGTCTAAACAATATTTGTTCTGTTGACTTATTTATTTCTGTTTTCTGGAAAAGTATATAGGTTATTGGACTCATGGCTGCTCAATAGGCCACTCTGCTCTTAACCGCATGAACCCACATGAGTAAAAAACAAAAAAAAACAAAACAACAGCAATAACACATTTCACACAGAAATAATTAGTAAAACAAATAAAATATCATAAGTACTTCAGGTAAATGCAGGGAATGAGCGATGTAATTTGGATGGCGACTTGCTGATCCTCCACCTCTTCTAGCATCGATTTCATCATTAACTTGACAGCTTTACAGCAGCTGTCTCTGCCATTATCTTGTATGCCGATGCCTCAGCACAGAACAGCATTGATAGTGAAGCCATTCAGTTGCTGCAGTGCCATTACGTGCAGAGTGTTTACCCTGTAGCCAGACCCCCGGGGGCTCCAGGCTCCTGCTCTCCCTTCCTTTAAATACTACATGAGAGACATTAGGGACTGGTGCTTGCACTAAGTCGTATCCCCTTCACCTTTAGTGATATTTTTCAATCTTTCCCACTCCATTAAAGGCACCTAAAAATACAATTCACTAATGGGCTGTTTGGGACAGAAGACATATCACAGGGTTATACAGCATCTCATATGTTTTCATTTTCCTAAAGGCACACGATCTGTAACTGCTGTAATAGTGACATGAAATTACATCTGTATTCTGAACATTAATATATGTTTTAGTTTATATTTTACTTATATACTTTACAATTGATTTAGGTATTGTGTGCTCAATCTACAAAAGGATTTTGCTGCTTTTGGGGGAGTGAAACAGACACAAATAAGACAAAAATCTAATGTTTAATTCACAAAGGTGGAATTTACTGCAGACTGTGCTGCCGAGCAGATATCACCAGTCTTTTGCCTGTGCCATTTGCATGGATATAAATTAAGGAATATTCATATCTTTGGTGCAAAGATGGCCCCTTTCTATGCAAATAAGCCTTGCTGCAAAAACTCTAACTCAGAAAAGCGCAGTGTGAATTGTTCCACATAGATTGGCTGGGACAGTTAACCCCTGCTGAAAACTACTGTTAACTCCACACAATCTCATTTCTGATTCTTTGTCTTTCTCTGGATCTCTCTTTCTTTATATTTTTGATATTGTGAAGCTCACCCTAGAGTGAATTAATTATTGATGATATCAAGCGTGACATTTTCAGTCATATTTTGCAGGATCAGGTTGGTTTGAGTGTTATCTTAGAGAACAACTCGTGACTTTAATGACCACCAGATCCTGACAGATTTGGTGTTGATGATGCGCCATGTGTGTAAATGTGCACACTTTCTTTTGGAGCTCAGAGATACCCTGACAAACAGAACATCAGCACTAGTGTCTACCCAATCCTAGATACATTCAATGGCACAAACAGTATTTTAAATGTCAGACATTATTTAAACATATTTCAGACCTGCCTGAATTACATTCCTCAGATAATATTGCAATGTATTGTGTAATACAAGTGAAATACTACAGAAACATAAATGTTGGTTGTTGGTAATTGTCATGTATCACCTGTACATTACAGAAAATTCTTAATGCATTAAAACTTCTTGATGTGTTACTCAGATGTAGGACTCTGCTGAAAGCACACTTGTTATGTTGTGAATACACTAAACAGAAAAAAAAGGATAGAAATCAATTCCTTCAACCAGAATGCATGCTCCCAGGATTTACATTAATATTTTATGCTCAACTGTTCAGAATTAGTTGGGATTATGATGTGATTTGAGTTTGGTGTCAGTACTGCCATCAGACTGAGTATACACAGCTCTTCTATGGAAAATGAATGAATCATGAGCATTCATGCCAAATGTAAAATGACTATGCTCAAAAATTAGATCAGGACTGTTCATTAAATGTTCAGATTTCAAAATGAAATAATAATATGCTCTTAGTTATCAGATTACCAACATCTGGATAAATATTGTCATGCAACACATATGTTTTTGTTATTGTTGTTGTTTGTAGAACAATAACTGTCTTCATTACTGATAAAATGGCAGTAATGTCCAAAAGTCTCTTGAAGGAGAATGAAGAGGATGAATATATTGTAGATGCTTACCTGTAGTAAAAGTGTCTTGTCAAAATGTGCTATGGTTTTGTGTTACAGACATGGATGGACAGGCAGACTGTGATTATAAAACCCTTGTGAGGAGAATGTAGTGACTGAATGTATATGCACTGACATTGGTGCAGGGTCCAATTATTCTAAGCCTATAAGTGCTATTTTGTAAATGCTATACGTCTGTACTAGTAGTGTCAGCACAAATTGTTCTGACAGCAATCAATACATCTGTTGGGAAAGCTATTGTGTATATAAATTATATGATGATATAGCAAGTGACTCTTGGAGTGATTGCTATGTACAGTAGCATTAAACGACACCAGACAAGGGCTAGATCTAATTTCCACCTTTTGGCCCCACTATGCTATTTTGCTTGAAAAGCTTGAAAGCAGTAAATTTTCTGCTCTTCCCTGCTCATCGTATATCTCTGGGCAGGATGGAACTGTCTATGAACTGGACTACAGTGGAATAGACGATGTATAACAGGCTGTTGTCAACAGATGTCTGATGAATCTGTCTTTTTTTGCATTTGGTTGGATATTTTATGGTAGCAGTTTATAATAGTAGCCAAATAAAATATATCGCAGTACTATGATGTTATAAGCATGGTGAAATAGTCCAGTGAGTCCAAAAGATGTTAACCATCATTACTTGTAGCTCTATTCTAAAGAGCTTCTACCCACATCACTGTATTCTAAAACTAGATTAATTGGGATTTGAGCCAGAATTAAACTTAAAGAATATAAATGCACTATTGCGTAGAGTCACACACGTGTGTTACAGCTGTTGCTTTAACTTTTCTTTTGGACTCAAGCTTTAAATGGACTTACTCAGTTGTAAATACGTAAATACAGGCACCAGCTGTACAAAGACACAAACACACAGTTCTTATCCTCCTGCTCTCATTTTTTAAATTCCAGGCATTTAGGGTGGGTCAGCGTTAAAAATACAAAATGCCAGCATTATTTGCCCTTACATTTCTACAAATCTGACAACTTTAGGTCAATTCCATTTGCCTTAATAAGAAAACCTTTTCATTAATGAGAACATTTCCATAGTAAAATCCGACCTTTTTATGAATGCCTTTCAAAAGGTCAAGATATTAGATCTAAATCTTTTTATGGTCGTCACCTCGAGACTTAAGGTCAAACAGATAAAAATGAAATAACTTAATTGGCTTGTGCTCAGCAAAAACTGGGACGAAAACATTTTCTATCTGAGCCAAGAAAATTAAACATTATTCTAACTATTAAACCAAGGTCATGGCTCTTTGAGATTGTATTGGCCTGTAGGAGACTAAGTCCTTGGGCTGAAACTCACTTTTCATTTATATGTGTTAAATTAAACCTGTTGTCCAGTTCCTATCACCGTGCCCTTGAGCCACAGTTGTAACCCCTTACATCTGCTGAATGATGGCTTGGATCGCTGAAAAAAAAAAAAAAAAGGACCATGCATGCTCAGTTAATCCTCCCTTATTCGGTGATATCTGCATGTGTATTGCTCCTCTGATATTATCTATTGCAGGCATACCCCTATCTGGGCATGGCAGTAACATGGAGGCCATATTTCGTATTGATTATTTGGACCAAAATTGATAGCCCGTGCTCCTCTCTTGAAATTCAATCCACTGACTCCAACCATTAACTGGGGCTCCTCTTCATTTTCCACCTCTCTGGTCTGAACAGGATCTCGCCTCCACATCGACTCTGTGCATAATTCACATCTCGCCCAGTGGCTCCTTGCTCATCTGCTTTTGTGTTCTTTTGTGTTATTTGCTGTGGTGTTTTCTTCCTTTTCTTTTCTGTCCAGCTTCAGCTCGAACCTCATGGCCTAAGATATTCATCAGAGGGCGGAAGTTGGATTCTTTTGATGTTCCTAAGCCTTTATGTGGGCAGGCTGTCTCATTGGAGGACTGCTAAAGAATGAATCAGAATATGGAAATCCGGTGTAAAGTGCAGGCTACCAGACGTCTTGTATCATCAGTGAACACTCTTTTTGTTGAGGTTCTAGCCAGCTGAAAGGAAAAGACGAATGGGAGATGGATACACTAGGGAAAATATTCATTACCTCTTAAAACATGTAATGTGATCTGTTATTGATGCACTGCTTTTACATCAGTGGTCAGAGGTTAGGGTCAGCTGCAGCTTTGAAAGTCATAGGTATTCATTGGTTTGGTCAAAGCTGCGCAAGATCATTGACTTAATGATCAATTTTTGTCAGCTGGTAAAGTCAAATTGTGCTGATGGTTTTATTTACAACTTGCAGAAATTAACTAAAAAATATTATGTGCTGCAGAGATATATGATATTAACCCTTTCATGCATGAATTATGAGAACCTTAATCAAGATTTTTTTTCCTGAGTGTTTTTATTCCTCTTTAGGCATGAAAAAACCCCAGTGTGATTGATTTTTTTTTTTTTTTTTAAATCAACCTGTTTTTCATGGAGTTACAAAAATGTCCACTCAGCTACACCATGAATTTTATTGTTGAAGCAAAGAAACATGTATTTAAAACCCAATATCATAAAGTGATATGAAAACAGTGAAATGAAACCATGTTTAATGCAGCTAATTTGATGTTCTCTCACATTTTAACATATTCTAATACTAGTTATTACTCACTTCATGGAGATAATATGCAAGAAATAAATATTAACAATTGATTTCCCCTCAAGAACCAATCAAGAACAGCAAAGTTACAGTAATGGTATGAATTGCAGTTTGTGAGATGATGCATAAGTGTCCACTGTGTTGGCTGATATGGAACTAAAACAACAAAACCCATGAATATACAAGATTAAAGCTGTAGGATAACTGTCCACTGTAGTGACCACTATGCATGAAAGGGTTAGTCACAAAGACCCACCCTGTCAAGTTCCAGTGTGTACCTCAGAAGGTGTTGTGAGACATTATGTCATCCAATCAACCACCATAGCTGCATGTCAACACATAGAAGATGGACTATATGTGACTGATTTAAACATAAAAAAGACTGAAGCACTAATGCATACTATTACACAGTGGTGTTTCTAACCTGTTTTTGGGGATGTCCACTTTTGACAAGCTAGAAAAATGTCAAAACCATATACAGTACATAGTTGAAACGTAATATTTTAACAATAAAAATACAGCAGCAGCACCCTTATCTGAAAAATGGTTTGATCCATTCCACCCCTCCCATCTTTCCCTGACTCAATGTGGAGCCTTCCAGAGTTGGTAGGATACAGAACCTGGCTTAAACCAGGATATGTGACACATTTCTTTACTTCTACCTCTCCAATATATTATTATCATCACCAGTCCTTATTTTTACTGTATTGAAATGTAGATCACTGTTTATGTTGTTAGGTAGGAGCTAGCTGATGTTTTTTCTACCTAGGAAATGTTCCAGGCGGTTCAGTCAACCTCTGTTTGAACTGGAGTGAGAGGAGCTGCTGTTGTCTCATGTGCATGTGTATGTGTTAAAGCCAAGACAGACAGACAGACAGATAGGCAGACATCCAGCCTCATTAAGAATATAACACTGATAATAAAAAAAAAAGAAAAAAGAAGAGCCAGGTTCAGGTACGAGTGTAAGATCAAATGACTTCCTTTTCCACAGCAACCAAATCTTCTATTAGTTATTATTATCTATTGTAAGTTGAATAAATGTATCAGTTTATATCTCTTATTAGATAGAGAATTCATTGTTTGGTTATTTGCCCTTTGGTTAAAGTACAAAGAGAGAGAAAGGAGCAGAGAAAGGGCTTTATTTATTAGCATTCTTATTAGTATTTTCTCACATTTATATAATTTTTCATCTAGTTGAATACAATATATTTGTGCATGATTGTCAGTGCAAAGAGGGAGAGATGAAAGACGGGAAGAACCAGGTAGAAAACAGACAAAGAATAGTGGCAAAACAGTCACTGTTACACTGAGAAAGAACACATTCCATTCACAATGTAATTTTATATATACATCATGGAAGTTATGTATTCTCCCCACATTAAATGCTTTCTAGAAGCACACGTACACTTAACATATGTATGTGAACTTTATTCTAAACAGAATATTTTTATTTTTATTTATGTATTTGTATTATATAATACAGACAAGAATGAAAGAGGCAGAGACAGACATTGAAAACATCAATTTCTGTTCATGTGTTTTATATGTTATGTATTGTATTTCAAATAAAAGTAAAAAAAAAAAAAAAAAATAAGTCCAAGGTCCATTTTTGGTATCTTTGGTTCTCACTATAGGGAGTTGTTTCACTCCAGAAACCTACATATACTGTTTTTGTGTATATGTATACACTGAGGAGCTGCTGTTTCAAAAGGAGTTGGCCTTCTACAGAAATTCGAGTTAGGATATATTTATTTTATGATTCCAATCCATTCCTCGTTTAATGTGGCTCAGAATTTAAATAGCTTTTATGAGATTTGATGGTTTAGTCACAGAGTTTCCGCTACCCAAAAAGTGTTATGCTTTTCTTTCACACATGTGGGAGTGAATGTCCAAAATTGTGTTAAAATGTACAAAACAATGAAATTTCTCTTGCCTGCCCTTCTGATCCTAGAATCGCCCCTGCTACTACAGTTACCACTACTGTTTGGACATAGAACAACCATCTAAAATTTCAGTTTTCAAGTTGTGACTGGAGAAGTTTTTCAGACCTTACCTCTTAGAAGTCTAACATCAGGAGGCATTTCAGTTCAAATGCACAACTGCAAAGAAAGAATTTCCAAAAGAGCAAAAAGGTTGTTGCAAAGACTCTATAAACGGTATTCAAAAAGTAAGCAGTGCACAAATACAACAACCAGAAATAAACCGCAGGCAGTCTGATGCACAATAAAAATCCTTTATTACGTACAGGGACACCATTGCCAACACTTTCAGCTACACAGATTTTTCATCAGGGCGTGAGACATTAAGACAAGGACGAAAACCTCAGTGCATCATCACTGGACACAGAACAATTCCACTCAAATATGACTAAAGAAATGACAAACAATGACTATTAAAGAAAAAAATCTGAGTTAACAGGACATGAAGATGTAAATTTAAAGAAAAGAAACATAAATGCATATGTAAATGAAATAATCAACTAGAAGCACTCGGAGAGCGCAGACCTCCGCCAAGGCTGATCAGTGGCCCCCCCCGTGGGCCCCCCCATGCCAAGGAGGTTATGTTTTTGCCAGGGTTTGTTTGTTTGTTTGTCTGTCTGTCTGTTTGTCTGTCCGTTAGTGTGCAACATAACTCAAAAAGTTATGGACAGATTTGGACGAAATTTTCAGGGTTTGTTGGAAATGGGCCCCCCCGTGGGACCCCCCCACCCCCGATCACCACCAAAATTTAATCATTTCTTCCTTATCCCATTTCCAACAAACCCTGAAAATTTCATCAAAATCTGTCCATAACTTTTTGAGTTAATGTTGCACACTAACGGACAGACAAACAAACAAACAAACCCTGGCAAAAACATAACCTCCTTGGCGGAGGTAATGAGGGGAAATGAGGGAGTTCCCTCTTTAAATGAAGTGCAACATAAAGTATGTCTATGGAGTAATAGTGTAAAAATGTAATAAATGTTTAAAAGACTAAAGATAGAAGTAGCTTAAGTTGTAATTTTTCTATTCTATTCTATTCTATTCTATTCTATTCTATTCTATTCTATTCTATTCTATTCTATTCTATTCTATTGTCTACTTTTCACCATTGTCAACCTTTAATTCATTGCCATTCTCGTTAATTCAGTTTCTATAAATCAGTGGTTTCCTCCTCATATCTAAAAAAATTAAAATTAACATTAAAAAATCAATCAAACCTTGAAAAATAAAATTGAATCTAGCTGCCATAAAACTAATTAAAACAACCTTGCCAAAAAAAAAAAAACTGAGATAGTAAATAAAAACAAAAACTAAAGAAATTTCACAGTTGTAATTACTTTGATTAAACCCCTATTGCTGCATTACCTTACTGCTACCCAGTTCTGCCAGTAAGTTTAATCTTGACATGCCATATGAAGCAGTACAACAAATTAATTTCAACTTGGACTCTTTTTTTGATCCACTTGAAATGTAATAGATTTTCAGTATGATGGTGTCAGTCTAGGTCAAACAGGTTGCTATTAAAGGATGCTTATTTTAACCAAACCTTCAATTTATTAACTGTCTATAAATTTGCACAGAACTGCTATTATCAGATGACGTATGGTAATTTGTAATAATTGCAGAGGACGTGCATGAGCTTAATTCTGTGAAAATCTGCCATGTTTGTAGCTTGTAAGACATAATTCCCACTTAAAATTGCCTTCCCTTTTTCAGTGAACATAGACTTCCAGTGATAATAATAGTCCCCTGCGAATTGACATCTCTTTGATCTAGAGTCATTTATAACATTTTTTGGTGCTGCCAAAAGTTTATTCAGCCTATTTTCTGGTCAAGCACTATGGAAGCTGCACTGCTGATGATAAATTAAAGTTTTAAAGGTGTTTTTGGGGCAAATTCAGGAGGCTGAAATTGGTGCATTGTATGGATATTTACTGAGAGAGCATAGAGGCTGACAGATAAGATAATGAGATGGATGACATGTGTGACAGCTTGTTTTCTGTCGTTGAACAGTTAGCTTTAAGCAATGAGCCTTGACATCAGAAATGGGGAGTAGTGTTGATATGTTAAAGTGAGAAACAGATGTTGCTTATCCATGGTTAATACACCACATGAAACACAGATGTGGGGGTTCATTTGTGTCAGTCAACTTTGCGGTGAACATTCACTTTTATAATAATAATAATGAGGTTTATACACCTTTAAGCTCTTGTAAGTGCTAAACACAAGTCGCTTTTCCATTGGACATCTGCACAAAACTTTACCGATACTTAATAAATGTCGACAAAACAGAAGTGCGTAATGTCGGTTTTTCTATTAAATCACAAATGCGATGATTTGTTTATTTATTATTGTGAGAGGACATGAGAAGTCATTCCATAAACATGGTGACGAACGTAAATATGGTGTTGATTTACAGATATATTAATTATTATTATATATTACTGCTCTATCTCATACTAAATTTAAAAAAAAATAGGACCAATGGCCCTGTTAAAAGCTTTGGGAAATGTATCCAGATGCCATTTATTATCACCCAGTTCTGTGTATTTATTATATTACAGAAATAGCCCATGTTTTGGTCATATTCCAATCAAATCTGTAAAAAAATTCAAATTCCAACTTGATATCATTGATACTTACTGATTTATTGGATCAATCCACTTCCTTTGTGTTAGAATGGGAAAATTTTTCAAATTCGCACCAAATCCTGAATCAGATCTGGATGGAAATAATTTCAATACCATGTGTTGACATCATCATACAGAAGCTGTATACCAAGTTTGAAGTCAATCAGAACTGTAGTTTTGGAGAAGAAGACGATTGAAATTTTTTCCCCATAAGAGCCCATGTTAAATTTTCCGTCAGTTCCCGGATCCAGAAGAAGATCCTGATCAGCATGTGGACATTATGTTTTGGTCATCTCCCCATCAGGGCTGGACTGTAGAAATTTACACTGGATATCATTTATATTTACTGAGTTATTGCATCGATCCACTTCCTATCTCTTATAATGGGGAAATTTTTCAAAGTTGCACCAAATCCAGAATCAGATCTGGATCCAAATAAATTCACTAACTTTTGTTGACTTTATCATAAAGAAGCTGTATACCAAGTTTGAAGTCAATCGGAATTGTAGTTTCGGGGAAGAAGACGACTGACATTTTTGCAACGGACAACAGACGATGACAGACGCTACCGTCGGAGGCCACATGACGACAATAGCTTACAGCCTATTGGCCGGTAAGCTAAAAATGATTGGGTTTCCAGGTGTGTCCACACATACACGACATGTTTCTTCTTCTTCTTCACTTGTTGGAACGTCTGTCAACATTCATTTTTTTTAATTCACCTGACTCTAGTTGTGAAAAAAGGTCTTTCCATTGCAGTTTTGCGTTGTGCTGCGCCCGAAAAACCACCTCTTGCCAGCGCAAAACTTTTATTTGAAAAATGAGACTTTTGGTGAAATTGTCGTTTTTCCAATAGGTAAATTTTTATGTGAAAGTTATATTTGCGCAATTTGAGGGTCAATGGAAAAGCGACTACTGACACATACAGATACTCTTACCTTACGTGTGTGTGATATAACTGAAATTCCTGTAATTTCGGACTCTGAATTTCAAGCGGAATGGGTTTTCCCACTCAGCGGATTGTGTTTTTGGTTCAAAGGATATGACATGAACAGAGCATTAATCTGATTATCTCCTGCAGCTGCCTCCCTTTGCAGTTTCTTCCAGACAAAAAGACTATAGAAAGTACTGGCCAACTCCTGTGCCTTTTCCCTGCAGCATAGGGGCATTCCATGACCGTGGATTATTGATCCACTCACTGAACGTGGCTTCAATTACAGATACACATTTGTTTTCTGTTGTTTTTCATGAGCAGAATCTTATTTCAAAGTGGACACAGCACCAGCTTGAGCTGTAAAAACACCCAAATGAAAACTGTAAACAGACTTCTCGATCTCTATGAGCAAATAATGTCAACAGTGTTTCTGTTGGAGTGATTCTGTCCTAGACTTTTTTGATCCCCGTAAGCAGTTTCCACTGTATATGGTATTTTTCTTGCAGCCTTGAGCAGGTGGCATGTTTGCCCACTCAACCAACTTACTGTCCTCTCGCCAACTAACTCACTCCGTGTTTGCCGGCCACTGTCAGCATTTATCAAGCACGTCCTGGGCATGTATCAGGCCTTTGACACAAACAAATCCCTCACAGGAAGCAGTCAGTTTATAGCTTTCACCACAGCGCATTCCGTCTGTGAGTTAAGGCTCCCATTTACCACTTCATACATAAGAAATATTGCTACGAAATATGGAGAGTGCTGCCAAATTACCTTTTTTTAGTCCTGCAAGAAGCGGACTCATTCTAGTTTATGGTAGGAAGTGAGGTGCATCCTGACATCTGTTCGAAACAGAAGCCCAACAAGCCTTTCTGTTCTGTTTTTTTCTTTTTTTTTTTTTTTCTTTTTTTTTTTTTCTTAGTGAGGGAGATGTAAAACCCTGCAGACATGAGAGAAGCAAAGCCAAGACAAGATTTGAACTCCCAAGTCAAATTACAAAAGGCAGATGACATTAATATCGCACGAGGTTTGGCAGCTCCTAAGTACATGCAAGGAGACAGTGAGGGGCCCACACAAGCCATCATTCAGCCTTTCCCTCCCTCCCTCATTCCTTTCTTCTTTTTTTTTTTTTTCTTCTGTCATCCATGTCAGTTTTAGAGACAAATGGTGGTGGTGGGGGGTGCTTGATAGGTTACTTCCTATACATGGAAAGTGGGTGATCAACAATGTAGCTTTTACTCAGAATAGAAGGGAGATGCTCTTGTTTTCCAGATTTGTTTTGTTTTGTTTTGTTTTGTTGACTTTGCTTTTTTGTCTCCCCCAGACCTCCCATAATCCTTTGCTCCAGCTTTTTTTGTGCTATTTGTGATGTACAGATACAGCTTGATCCTTGGCTTGCTTCTCTCTTTGTTATGTGAATATTTAAATTGCAAGTCCCCTGAGGGTTTTTTAGTTGGTTTTTTTTTTTCTTTTTTTCAATGTCAGCATCCCGTTCTCTTCTACAGTGCAGTCACCTGTTTTTAATGCAGAATTTCTAATACAAACAGCCTCGTATTCACCCTGGTACTTTAAAAAAACACATTACACTCACAATTTGCATGTTAGCGTCCATCAGACCTTTCTTCTATCTACCAATCCCAGCGGGTCGCCTTGATGTTAATCTGTGTGATTGATAGACAGGTGACTGTTTAGTCAACTAATCATATTATTCAGATGCATTATCACTGTGTCAAATGAACTCCCATAACACACGGGTTTATTATGGAGGTGTCAGCTTCACTTAAGTTCTCCGGGTAATTAAACAGTGATGAGTGTCAATGACACCACCCTCCCCTGAAATATTGACGAAGAAGCTCCTCTGCTTGTTCTTTCATGCCAAAATTATTCACGGTGTGCTAAAAATCTAAAATAGGTCATGTCATTGCCTGACCTCATCTAAGCTTAATGGTATAAGTCACTTTATCCTGCACATGTATGATGGATTTTCCAAGGCTGTTATTATTTTGGGCACCTCTGATATTTTATCTGCTTTACTATAAGAAGATCATGTGAATACAACAAAAAAGGATTTTAAAACTGTATGATTTCTAACATTAAACTTATTTTAACTACATTTTTATTTTGTTTTTTGCCCACATTTGATTCTTGTGCTATTTTAATTAGAGGGATATAAGGTAAAATAGTTCAACTTCTAAGGGTCATCGAAGGTGTACATCCTAATTTGCTCTCCTTATCACTTAATGAATTCATTTATATGAATTCATGAATTTCATGAGATAATTTCCTACTTGTAGACATGAGCAGAGGGGCAAAAATGTGAGGGCAGTAAGTCGATCCCTTTAGCCATCCTTATGGGACTACATGGCCTCTCCACGTTTGGGAACAAGAGAGGATTTTTTTTTTTTTTTTCTGAGCCCCTGGTAATATTACATGTAGTAAGTACATCGAGCAGAAACGTGAAACCATAGGCACATTTTGTAAATGTAGTTGCTTGTAGAATTTTTCTAACCCAAAAATGGCCCATTGTATTTGTGTCCAATAGCAATTATTTCTGACTAAATAAGCAGTGCTCAACCCTGAATTCTGATTAAATGCTGCTAAAGCTAAAGTGAGCATATATAAGGGAGAAAAAAAACACCTCTTTGTATCTCTCTAAGCACAAATGAAATGAGGATGAATGCTGTAATGGAACATGAACACAATTACTACAAGTAGGGGAGCTGCTACGTTTCCTCTGGTATGAGTGTCTGGTCATAGCCTTGATTTTCTAAAGCAAGAAAAAAAAAGCCAAGAAAAGATAGAGAGGTATTGTTTCCTCTCAGACTATTTGAAATACAATATGCCGTAAGGGTATTATGGATTTTTTTTTGTGTTGTGATTCAAAAAAAGTGCCAACTGTAGCTTTCAGTCTTAAATGATGCATTGACTTATGTAATGCAACTTTTCTCCAAATAAGCCTCATTTATTTGAAGTGGGATAGTGACCTGTTTACCTTCCTGTCACCTTCAGAACAAGCATTATTCCCTCAGAGCTGCTGCAGCTCTACGAACAAAGAGCACATCACTGTCAGTTTAACCACTGTTCTATCCCTTTGTAAAGTGTGCTGTAATGACTGCCACATCCGGCAGCACTTTGGGGTTTTGACTATTACTCTTTCAGTCTTATTCCAGGCTCAACTATAATTTTGTCATTTCTGTTCAGTTTTTAATGTGGATGCACAGTTTAACCACTTGGGGAAAACCTGTAGGCCTGTTTGAATACAGCACACATTTCAGTCAGCATACGTCTCATGCTTTTCACCGAGCTAATTTTGCGTATGATTTGGGAGAGTGAAGGCAAACGGCAATGAAGTGAAACAGGCCTGTGTTCTGCTTGGTCTGTCTGAAGTGACAGCCCATGGTAGTATACTCCCACTTGTCAAGAATATGGAAGGAAACCTACACTGTTTTTTCAGCTGCTCTGTGTATCACCTTCCCTTGATAACAGACTTTGGTGGATGGATTTTTTTTCTCTATTTCCAGTGAAGTGATCTTCACATTGATCATAAAATGAGCGCAGGCATTGAAGAGGTCAGGCTGGCTGAGAGTGGTAGGCTCTGATAAGATTAGGGCGAGCATTGCCGTGCAGGAAGAGGCACTTTCATTGTAAGTGAATCACCAAGCAGGATGAATTTGAAGTGCCTCTGATGGCACTGGTGAGCCAGTTACCATCGTGTGCCAAGGCTAATTTTGGTCAGCTTTCAAAAATGTATGTAGGAAAATAAGGAGAGAAAGTGGAGTGGAGCACCTTTGAAAGTTACATCTATATTTTCCTCTGCAGGTTTTCAAAGAAAAACACTATGTTCAATACGTCTCAATTCAGTTTTGCCCTTGCTTTGAAAAAAGGCAGATGCCGCAGAATGCCACCTTTCTCCTGAGAGTCGGCTATTATGAGACGAAGATTTTTAACCCAGACATACTGAGCAAGTCCTGTATCTTGCTGATTAAATTGGTCCTTTAATATTGTGTTTTGTTTGGCTGGGAGTCCAAGTCCACTATTTAAGATTTATCTGTCCCAGAAAAGCAGCATTTTGTTTTTCTCCTCAAAAATTAATTATGACTCAACTATAACTTAGGCTGAAATACTTTTAAAAATCAGGACAGTATAAAGGAAAAGTCAATAGAATTAAACCATTTGTGTGACCCCCTGATCATTTCACTCAGACTATTAAGACTCAGGTCAGTGTTATCTTGAATTTTGACAGTCTTCTCTCTCAAAATTAGAAAATTACATATAAACTGTTCATACTAATGAGCCTGCAGTTGCTTACTCACAGATTTTTTCATTTTTAAAAACCTCATATCTGTTTGACCCAGTCTTTTGCTTCACCAGCAGCAACAGGTTTACACCCAAAAATCCTATATTAAACTGCTGCATGACGAAACAGCAGAAAGACAAAGTCAGTGATAGCGTTCTGAATTAGCAGCTAAAATATAAGTGCTGGATTAAATCTATCAAGATATACTGTAGATTGTATGATTATTTCATACTGATTAATCAGAAGTCAGTAGTGGGGCTTTAGAGTTTTATTTTTGTTATCTTGCATTTATTATGTAAGATGTAATATCTATTAATGAAAGATGCATTTGATGCTTTTGGCTCTAGTAGTAGCAGTAGTGTAGTTTTATTTCAAGCACATAGAAATATCAGATAACAAAGAACCATACAACATGGTCAAACAAAATTTTTCTGCGCTCGAAAAGGAATGGGAAGAAGTATAACTTATTGACTCCCACCCCTTTTTACAGATTACAGATTTCTTTATTGTCATTTGACAGCACAGTGTACATACAGCACAGAGTACATCAAACGAGATTTCGATCGATGATTAAGGACATCGGGCTGCTGCAACTGGTGCGTTACCATAGAACCCTTTTCTTCGAAATTTGCAGTGAAGAACAAGATAATGCAAAGCACAAATATAAGACATCATACATTTTACAAACTAATAATTAAATGAAATCTGCTTCCTTTGCTTTGTTAACACACCTTTTCTTCTGTATGTTTTTACAATAACACAAAACATCCATACAAAGCATTCACATACACTTTTTTGGTCACCTCACACACAATCAGATTTGCATAATCAGCCGTTTTTTAACATAAACTATAATACTTATATGCACTCTAATTATTTACTACAAATACAATGATCAATAAATGTTTTAATATCTTCTTATCATGATAATTAATTAGTTACATAATATCTTATTTTATGTGTACTTCTATGTTATAACTAGATATTCACTTATTCAGATAATGTTCTATATTTTGTTTTTATAGTGGATTTATACATCATTTTAAATGCACAAAATGAAGAAGACATTTTTAAGTTTTGCTCTGCCCCCACATGCACTAATTTGTAAGCAACATTTAGCTGTTTGCCAGCCACGTCCTGCCTATTGACTGTTGTCCGACAGTGGGGGCTTTCGGCAGGTGCTGGGCTCTGACATTTAGACCCCTATTGTCCATGTTTGCTAATCCCTCTATTGTGAGCGATTAGCAATATCCTGGTCGCTCAGCTCTAGGAGGGGTGAACAGGCCGTGCCGGGTGGGAATGGTGCCACAAATGAACAAGGACAATGCAGCGTCACTAACTACGCTGTCTAATTTCATTATGCTGACATGTTAGTGCTCCAGTGACTGCGTGTGTGTCAGTGTGATATGGGGTGGAAGGACAAGGGCTGATAGACAGCGGTGGTCAATTCGGGGGGGGTAGGTCAGCCCTTTGTGTGACTCCTGTTTGATTGCTTTTCCATTTTTCTGATATAAAAACAGTAAATGAAGTCAGCGACTGGTGCAAAGGCCACTCCGGTAAAATACTAGCATGACTCAATCTGACACAATCACGAAGAACTGGATTTTGACCACTGTAATGGTGGGTAGAGGGTTTCCTGAGTGGGGATAGTCTGTCGATATAACATCAGTCACAGAGACTCCCCAGTTCAGCCAATGGCACTCAGCTGAAGAGGGCATGGTAAAAGACAAAGAGGACTAAGAGCTGAGCTGGATGGAGGAGCATAGAGAGAAGAACTGAGAAGTATGAACACAAGAACCGGATATTGACAAAAGCAGCCCAGAGCAGACTGTGCAGCACGGAGAAAGGGAGTTATTTGTCTAACTTAAGCTTGGATGATCTGCTGTTGTTCCTAACCAACAGAGTCGAGTCAGAAGTTATGTGTGCAGGTCCATGTCGCACTCTGACAGTGATATACAGCCCACTGCCCTTGGTTTAGTTGTGGCCCATGTGAATGTGAACTAGTGCACTGGTTAATATTAAAGATTGGGCTTGGCACCTGAGCCCACATTTGTAATGCAGCAGCAAATGGCCCAGGCACTTTCAAGCAACACTATAAATTATTCATGTGGTCCATATATTCTGTACATGTAAATGTAAATTGAAGAAAAAATTAGGCTTATAATTTTTAGGGGATGCTATTTTACGGTCTCGAGTAAACTCAATTTGCTCATGTCACCAGAGGAAATACTATGCAAAAGAAATCAACATAAAAAATCTTCTGTATTCATAATTTCTCATATATTCTCTATACATATTATGCAAAGAAAACACACAGCGGGCGAGATAAGTGCTGCACATGTTAGTTTTCAAACTTGGGCATCGGCAAATTATTGATAGACCTATACTTGTCCCTCTTGCTTGCCAGTCATACATAGAGGAAGTCGTTTGTCAAATGCAGAACAGGAACACACATGGTTTATGTATTCCACTGAGACCATTACACACCTCCTACATATTTCAGTGGATACTATGCCCAACCAGTAAACATATCAAATTGAGGAAAACATTTGGGTTGTGCTGCTAATCTCTCAAGTATTTGGTATGGAGAGTTGTGAACTCTGCGGAGGTGGAACAAGAGGATGACTGTTGCTGAAATGTGTCAGACGATGGCAGTGGCAAACTGAGTTGCTATAGCTGGTTATAACATATTGAGCCTCTTCTATAAAATTATTATCATTTTGTTTGTTCACATCTACCATATAGATAACAGCTTCATTGGCTCCACCCAAGAGGAAATGTAAACTGTTTCTGCTCATACATTTAGGATGAACCGATATATCAAGAAACCAGTGGTATTACTGGTATCTGGTTGTTAAAGCTACATCATGATGCTATAAAACTCATTTCCAGGTCCAAATAGTCTATAACAGTGAAGCTTGTATACCTGTTTAGTATAACTTATCTCTTTAATGAGGCACCAATCAGGGTTCATAAGAGGCTATATTCATGTATTTATATCAAATATAATTATTAGTGCAATTCCCCATAGTCAGTGTTTTTACCTGCAGTAGATCATGGTTTTAAGTGTCTTAAAAACTGCTACAGCTCCTGGTCTATTTATGTCAGTGCATCACTCCACTTCATACTCAGCCTTGTGCTACCATAAAGTGTTACTTTATTTACCTTCCCTTGAACTGAACATTACTGTTAAAGAGGTGAATAACTAAATATGTTTGAGGATGTGAACCACTACAGGGTGGGGAAGCAAAATTTACAATGAACATTTAGTTGTTTTTTCTCAACGGGCACTACGTCAATTGTTTTGAAACCAAACATATATTGATGTCCTAATCATACCTAACACTATTATCCATACCTTTTCAGAAACTTTTGCCCATATGAGTAATCAGGAAAGCAAACGTCAAAGAGTGTGTGATTTGCTGAATGCACTCGTCACACCAAAGGAGATTTCAAAAATACTTGGAGTGTCCATAAAGACTGTTTATAATGGAAAGAAGAGAATGACTATGAGCAAAACTATTACGAGAAAGTCTGGAAGATACTATTAAAGAAGAATGGGAGAAGTTGTCACCCGAATATTTGAGGAACACTTGCGCAAGTTTCAGGAAGCGTGTGAAGGCAGTTATTGAGAAAGAAGGAGGACACGTAGAATAAAAACATTTTCTATTATGTCAATTTTCTTGTGGCAAATACATTCTCATGACTTTCAATAAACTAATTGGTCATACACTGTCTTTCAATCCCTGCCTCAAAATATTGTAAATTTTGCTTCCCCACCCTGTACACAAAAGCCTTTTTCTATATCAGGATAATCCATGAAGGTCCAGGGGCTCGTTTTTGAGTTAAATAGCAAACGCAACCTGAGCGTACCCTTTAACGCAAATAGCAAGCTAACGATGGTTCGGCAAATGTGGAGGCTTAACAAGCACAAAATCTGTTTCTGGGCTGGTTGTGTTTGTTAATGCAACTATTTACAAACAAATGAATGAATGAAGACCTCTGCTTCCTATGTTCCCGCTTCCATTTCAAGGAGATAAATTTATGAAGAAAGTCTATGTGATGATTCTAATTACCTCCGCCAAGGAGGTTATGTTTTTGCTGGCATTGGCATTGGTTTGTTTGTTTGTCTGTCTGTCTGTCCGTGTGCAAGATAACTCAAAAAGTTATGGATGGATTTGGATGAAAATTTCAGGAAATGTTGATACTGGCACAAGGAACAAATAATTAAATTTTGGTGATGATCGGGGGGGAGGCAGACCTGAGCGGAGGTCTGTATTCTCCAAGTGCTTTTCTAGTTTTACATTATTTGGAATGCAGTGAAATTCTCCATAACAGAAGACAACCTTATTAAAGCCAACTCTTTGCTTTGGTTGCAAAAGTATTCATTTTGTGATCATTTTATTAATGTATGATAAAGAAAATACAACCATTCTCCTGCTCCCCCCCCATCTTGGATCTGCCACTATTATCGAAGATATTATCAAAGTTGTGCTAAAAAATATTTTGTTTTTTCGAATATACAAAATATGTCAAAGGAAATACATTACACACTTTCTCTCCCTCAAATTAATGAATCTGTCAGCATTTTGGTTAGAATGAAGAATTATTATATTCACACATATTGAAGGTCTAAGGATGACCTGAGTTATTCGGCACTAGTGACTTTATTAACAGATCTCTAAACGGTTACTGTTGGCTGTAACCATGCCGAACAACAGGACAAACAGAATGTATAGTAAAACCTAACCTGCTTCTTCCCCTCATCCACTCACTCACCACACTCATACCTCAGTATACACACACACACACACACACACTCACACACCAGTCCACTGGCTCCGCCCCCATACCTCTGTCATTCATTCACCCATCTCTCAAAGCCACGGACACTCTGTCCTCTGTTGTACTATGTCCTGAGGTAATCTATATCCATACAGCAATGCGAAGAATAAAATTCAGTGAGCGGATCAATCCTCACAAGATAAATTTGTTTTTCTCAGTGCAAAATGTTCAGGGGAAAAATCAAATATCATCAAAGATATTATCAAACTTCTGTTAAAAATCTTCTTTTTCAAATATAAATAATATATCAAAGGAAATGAAGCTACAAGAATATATCTTCATTCTAACGCATACCAGAAATGGGATGATGCGTTTTGCACTGTGTTGGGGTTAACAAATTACTGAGTGAGCTCCAGGTTGGGACATGCAGTGGGAACTAAATAGTTGGCCAACACACTAATGTTAGCTAGCCCCAAAGTTAATGTTTTTTCCTCCTTCAATTAAAATTTCTGAGCTTACACGTCCTCTGCCATTCATCATCACATGTAAAGTGGTGTTTTATGACAGAACTGCAGCTGAATGAATACACATAATATGGGAAGTTACTTATCATCAGGACTTAACAACCGGATGAGAATATAAAATGCCATTTCACTAATGGCAGTAGCCAATATTTATCTGTTGTTATATTAAAGTGTTGTCACAAATGTACATGACTGAATTTATCCTCACTCAAAGATAATGTCATGAAATGCTGACAGACTGTATATTTCATAGGCAAAATTGGAGGATAAAAAAAAAACAAAAAACACACACAATTAAAGGGAACAGAAAATAGCATTGGTATCAGCATTGGCTATGCGCCAAATTGTCATTTAAGATATCGTTATCAGCCAGAATCGGTGCATCCAAACTGATTAATCCTGAAACCTTGTGGAAAGGTGAAACATGGGCTGAGGACTTATACATAGAGTTTGGAGTAGATCCACAAAAATGGACAGTGCCTGGGATTTTTTTTTTCCCCTCATACTTTTTAACATTGCAAGATACACAATGAGGCTGTGAAGCCTGTGTGATATACATCTTGCTGCATTGCAAATGATCAGATACATTATAGATAAATATGAAGCGGCTGCCAATGTGCTACAATGATTCACCCCTATTGTGATGCAGTATGATTAATACAACATGATACAATGAGATACAGAAGAATATGTGCTATGCAATTCTATTGGGAACAGATAGTTGTATTTAATTTATTTGGTTCTTCTTCATCAGACAATGTGTAATGAATTCACTGATGTCATTTTCTATTCACATATTTGTGAATAGTAAGCCTTGCATTCATGTGGTTTCTTTTTGACTTCTAAAAAACACTTCTCAAACAGGTCTTGTCACATGTTCTTTGAAAAGCAACAAGTCTTTGCCAAAATATTTAATACAACAAAGCCTGAACCTTGCCTTAAACCAGTCCCTCTTCCCTATTCTGCCTGCAGTTAGCCTCTGTCATAGCCTAAAGCTGTATTTATACTCTCACAAGACTTGGTGAGGCCTAGCAAAAGACAGCAATGGAAATGAGAGACATGCTTGAGAAAAAATTGTGCAATCATGCAGATGTTTTTGGCCGATATGGATCTGTGAACCATTCTGGAATGAGCTCTACTGAGTGCACTTTCACCATGTATGTTATTTGCAGGTCTGAAGAAGTAATTTTGCGTGCAAATAATCAACCACAAAAGGTGATGATATGAAGAGTACCTTTGGAACCTACCCCCGTTTTTAAGACTTTTCCCAAAATGAATGATATTTGAACTTTAATATTTTTTCTTTTTTTTTTTTTTCTGCTGCCCTTTTGAAGCAGCACAGCATGGCAGCACAGCACAGAATGAGATCATTACAGCCAAGTTAAAGACTTGGAGGAGATTTGTAGATTTGTATTTATTAACAAAAAAAAACTAACATTCTCCTTGTATTTCTTTTCTAAATTAACTGCTCACCTACTGGCATTGAAAGAAGCACTCACCGCTGACACTTGTCTTTTCCTTCTGGTTATAATCTCTCGCTGTCTGCATGTACACTTATACGTCTGAACACATGTGAACCTCTCGTGTATCTTTTCCGACAGCAGCGTGATTTGTTGCATCTTCAGGGTCTACTGGAGCATAATGCGCTTATGGAATATTGATTGATTGGAGTTAGGTGGGAGAACCATCAAGTGCAGTTTGATTGAATTGTGAGTAATAGCGGTCTAGACGACATTCATAACTGATGCTCCCTGCCGCACTATTGAACAGTCAATGCTTTTAAAGGCTCAACTGTCTTCTCAATGCATCAACTACTTACTGCCATGGAAGTGTGGGAGTACTCATTGTCAATGGTAACAAACCTCAGTCTATGGAAAGGTTAATGTTATATACATAACTTCTGTCAACAAAGTGGAGCCATTGCATTGTTTACTCTTTATGTTGTCAGATAATAGATAGTTCTCATCGCAGCTACAGGCACAAGGTAAACCATATCACCAGTGCTTACCACTTGAATGGCAGTTTTTTGTGGTTTTGCCCGATTGTAGACATTGGTTTCGGATTAATTTATCCATCAGTGTCACAGATTTAGAGCAGCCTCTTTTGGTGTAACATGGAAGAGCTTAACTGCAGCTAAAGGCATCTCAAAAAAGTAGGTCTCACATGTCTCAGGATCACACATTGATTGTTGAAATATTGGGCGTCTACTAAATTGAATTGAATTGATTTGATAGCATGAGCGTTATAATGCTACTTTATTAGCATGCTGTTATGGCATCAAATTGAGGTCCAGTTAATGTAAATGGAAAATGCATGAAAAACTGGGAAAACCTGTTGGTAGTATAATAAAACTGTGTACTAATAATGGAGTATATATGATAGATTTACCTATGCTAATCATTTATAGACTTATACTTTTGATTTTCTATCTTTTCACTCCTTTCTTGCATTTTAACATTCCTTGATTTCAGTGTTTTAGTTCAGTTTTCTTGTTTCCATTGACTACATGAGGTAGGTGTCGGTAGGCGTCACCATATGTCACTTACACAAACTACAGCTTAGACCAGTTGTTTTACTCAGTAACAAAACGCACGTCTGCACCTGCATCGAAGATTATTGTTACTGTCATTATTAGTGGATATTTTTTCTTCTTTTTAGCAGATTTAGATTTTTGGTTCAGATTTAGTTCAGGTAAATATGGAAACAGATTTCTACAAATGTTTGCTTTTTATGTTCATATTAAGATGAGCTTAATTTGAAGCTGTATTGTGCCACATCACTTGGGTCTTTATATGTGAAAGGAAGTGAAATAGATCATGATGGGTATGATGTTGCTTCCTAAAAACATAAGCGTTGACTAAATCTGTCATATATTGATTGTATAAGTTGCAAGTTAAGTTAACAATTCCCACTTGCTTTTCCAGTTACATTAATAAAAAAAGAAAATATAAGTAAAAGTACCCTAGCTTGACCCAGAAACCAAGCAATACATTTTGAAAAATGAGGACATTCGATAGTTATTTTGGTGGTGTCACTCTTCACTCCAGGCCTTTTACTTTAGTATTATTCCATTTGATTTTGATGTTCAATATGATGTGAGCCACTCCACAAATGAGTGAGCTGTTGGGCAGTTGTTTTCCTCCGCTTTGCCTTGTCAAGTCACAGTTGGAGAACTCTGAATACAGCAATTGTAAAAAGCTCAGCCTGACACAGTATTTACCACGATTCTTAGAAGACGACCGAGGCAGCCTGACATCAAGAATCAGAACAGGAGCAGAATATAAGGTAGCAAGCGGTAATTCCACACCATGCAGTTACCCCCTAGTCACCTCTTAGCTTGAGGTCAGCAGATGGACCGCTGTCTCTCCCTGCCCGGGGAAACTCGTTTACTTTGCTGATATATTTTGAGCACAGGGAGGCACAAATAGGATGGATGAGGTCTCCACGGGAGGAACATGGCCTCTCGCTGTTCCTCTGTCTGTATGTTCAGAACACAGGACAGATTTTTGACCTGCTGCCTGGGTAGAAGCTTTGTTTTTCTGCAGTGTTTACTCCCAATCCATGTCTTCATGCATGATCTGTGAAAAAATGCTGGTTAAATCCTCTGTGAATAAATAAATATATTAATTAAACAATTTTACAGTTCCAAATCGCATCTGCCGCAGGGTGTCTATACAATTTTCATACTGTCAGCAGCTGCTTCAACATTGCAGCTAAGCATGAGCACTGTGCACCAATGTGTGCATTGATGGCATGTAGCGAAGGCACGTTTCCCTGCAGTGTCCTCTGCTTGATTCCAGTCTGAGAAGTCCCCTGCTTGTCAGCCTGTCTGCAGCACTCTTCGATTGTCAGCATTTCACGTGGTTGGTTTGCCCCTGTTGGCAACCACTTTTCCTTTTGTTTGGGAGCAGAACAAAAAAAAAAGTGTTGACTCTCAGTGTAAAATTTTCTGCCTAAGACGTGCGTGAGAGAGTGCTCCTGTCGCATTGATTTACTCCATCAGAAATGGCGAAACAAGTGAAATTGAGTGTGGTGGAAAAAAAGTCAAACAATAACCTGTCAGACAGTCAGAATAGCCTCACACACAGAGAGACACACCGAGACAGGCCAATCGAAAACAAAAGACAAGCGTTACAAAAGCTTTGGAAGCATTTTTTTAATAGAAGGAAAGTTCAGCCCGACCTCACCAGAAAAACAACAATGTTTGTCAATTTTTTTGAGGAGCTAAACATTGCATTTGTGGTCATTTAGCAACATTTGGCAGGTATATTAATAAAAAAGGAAATGGTCTGGTGATGTTTTTAAGAAGAGACAAACCTTAGAAGGAGGAACCTGGGATGGATACACTGGAAAAATGAACTGTGAGGACTTAAACACAGGAGGACAGTGTTCCTCTCCTGTTTCAAACCATTAAGTTTAATACTTTGGTTCTTTTTATAATGCCTGCCACTTCAGTTACTTAATGTAGCCCTTACCATGATCTTTTCCTAACCATAACTCCATTTTTTTGTGTCTAAAATTGACCAACATGTAGGCATGGCTTTGTAGTATTTTTTAACGTTATGAAGTTGTTTTGAGGCCTAAAATTGTATACATTTGTGTATAGTATGTTGGTGTTTGGGTGACTGAATCAATCCCTTCTGTTTTTTAAGTGCAATGAAAAAATGATGCTCCAAAATCTTTGTGCTACTGTATGTATCATAAGTATGAAAACTGTTTGTTGTGATTGCTTATTACACTCTCAAATACAAAAAGCCCTTTTCAGCTGTATCTCAGTGAGTGCATCCCTGGTTGAAAAGAAAGAAGCACTGATCTGATTCATCTGACAAACTGCACATCTGATCAGTGTTGCAGAACTTAATTATTCAGCCTATTATGAAGTGCTCTATTGAGTACATTACTTTGCAGGTTCTCAGTCTGAATACGGTGTCATTTTGTCATCGTTCAGTTTATTTTCTGTAAAAGCTGAGCCAGTTTGTTGATCGTGTGCAACTGCGTGTGGTTTCATGAAAACCAAGAAAAACAACTAAATAGCAACTGCACACCAGCAAATAATGGTGCTTGTGCAGTCTATTATGACAGGCTTTGTTTTTTTTGTTTTGTTTTGTTTTGGTTTTTTTGGATGCGACTTTCTTCATCGTAATAAGCAGAATTTTTCTCACAGAGGATTTTTTTTTTCAGAATGGTTATATGTTTTTCATATAAATCAAGATTCAGTGTTAGACTTGTGTTTGCTGTATTTATTAATGCACTTTTTATATTAACTTACACTCTGAACAATTGATTAGTTTAACGTTTCTTGCATTTTTTTGGTGTATTCTCAACTACAACATGTACCCCCAGTGTGCTTTAGCATCAACAGCCACCTCTCCATTTTAACTAGTAATTAGTAATTGTATTGTGCTACAACCTCTGTGTAAACCCTTCATCGAGTGTCTTATATTGATGTGTTTGACTTTTTGGAGGTATTAGCTATGTATCAGTAGACACAGAAGCCGTTCATTACAAGGCTGACAGAAGAGACTCGGGTGGCACAGAGCCCAGCAAATGCACATCACACTGCTATCAGCCCGTCACGTCCTTGGTCCATCGCTTTTCAGAAGGGAGGAATGGAAGGACAGGGAGGGAGGGAGGGAGGGAAGACATGAAGAGAGACATGAGAGTGATCAGAATAGAAAAGAACAGAGACTAAAGGGGGGGAGGCTGTGTAGAGATAGGAAGGACAAAGAACAACAACGAGTGCATGACTGATGAAGGCTGGAATAAACCTGGATGAAGGAAAAAAATGCAGAAATCAGGGGGGACGTGATAGAAGGTGGAGTCTGAAACATGAAGGGGGGGGGGGGGGTGGAGATGAAGATTATGGAGGTCGTGTGCTGACAGGCATGAGTTATGATAACCCTGAACGCATTCAATAAACACATCAATATAATCACACTGTTTAAAGCGGGATGTCAAGGTACTCTCGTTACATTACTTCAGATTAATTTCAGTGGACAGCATCTGCGTAGGAGTTTCACATATGGCACACTCTTTGAATAGTGTCATGTTTTGCATTCTAAGAGAAGACGTGGGTATTACACTTTGACTGCAAATCAAAATGGAAATGGGATGCTGAGCATTCCCTGGGAGTGGAAGTGAGAATGCTCTGTTGCCGCTGAATCTGTGACTGTGCTGACAACAGAGCGGGAATAAAGTAGAAACTCCCTCTGGGAAGTAATTAGTATGGGCAGTTTTTAGTGTTGACACCGCTGGCTTAGCTTTCAGATCTCTCATTTGCCTTTTCCTGCTGTCTTGGGAATGCATTTCAATGCCAGTTTCATTTTTCCTCATTCTGTTCCCTCTGAATTGAAAGGTTCTTGTGTGTCTAAGGAAGTTGCATGAGCCCACAATGTTTGAAAAACCACTGTAGAGTTTTAGAAAAGCACTGGAATCGAATTGGAAAAACCTGAACAATAGTCTGGACTCTGTGGCCATTTTTGGAGCTTTCCATCTCCCACAGATTCTGTGGTTAAAGGAGTGTAATTGTTGTGAGACCTTTTGAGTTTTTCCTCAAACTTCAGGTATTTTTCTGTTTTTTTTTTTTTGTTCCAAACTTATTCAAAAAGACTTCACCCTAGAAAGGGAGACTTGAGGCTTTGCAGATTATGTGCGAATGTCTACGCTTTGGCATATCTCTGGCATGTTTTTGTACTATTTGACTTTGATCATAAATCTCTTTTGTAAGGTAGAGGTGGGTGGGAGAAGATGTAAAACCTGTATCAGATTTTTATAGATCATATATTATGTAACAAACGTGTTATACAACTACCACTTATACTTTTCATACAAACTCTAAAACTATTCTAACTATATTATATGTATGTACCAGTAAAAAAAACAAAAAAAACAACAAAGAGCTGAGTCTGATTTTACTGTGTAAATCCTGCTTTGACTTTGACTTCTGACCTTCCATCTCTGTCACTCAGTGCATTGATCCATGAGCAGTGCTTTTCATTGTGTCAGGGGAATGCAAACATGTCCTAAGCATGCTTTTTTCTCCAAGTCCTTTGAGGAAACTCAATACATATCATAAACCATATGATTTATTTATTTCTTTTTTCAGTCTCAGTAACCTGATGTTCTTTTCAGCTGCACACATTCAACAGTCAACAGTTTCAGTGATGTCCCAAGAAGATGAAGCAACAATTCTGCTGTCTTACCCCCAAAAGTACGTTCAGACAGAATGTGAAGCACATATGTTAACAAAAATCTTTACATTCCCATTGTGCAGAGAAGCAACAGTAAAATATCATACTTTGTTACATCCATTAAAGAAGTATAAAAAGTCGAATTCTTTGGTTCCAAGTCCTGCGATAATAGAGATCAGAGAGTGCTTCGTAGAAGAAAGAGAATTTTCTCCACTTGTGTTAATTATTTCTGGTTCTTTTCAACGGACGGTAGCTCCTGTAGCTCAGATATCATAGTCCACATGTTCATCTGTGGTCTATTTCTCAAACTGGAAATGGGAATCACCTAAAGTCATGCACATTTCCACACAAAATCTCTCCTCTATTGCTGATGGTTTTTTTTTTTTTTTTTAAAGGATAGCTTGTTAGTCATGCAGAACATAGTAATGCAGATTAGCCGCAAAATGTGCAATGTGCAAATCAGAATACAGATGCAACTTTCTCCTTTGTCAAATGCATCATTTTCTTACTACATTTACCTCATCATGAATTTATGGACGACTAGAAGTAATTCATGAAGTGTTACATATCTCCATTAACACCTCCTTAGTCTGTGATTCCATGCATTTTCCAATGACAAACCAATTCACCAAACATCAACACCTTATTCGATTTCATCTGCACAAAAGCACACCTGTTTAGCACATTGTTAGTCATTCACCTGCATTACTAGCCACTCCAATCTGTGCTAATTTGCCTGTTTTAGTTAATCTGGCCCAAATCCTTAAATTAAAGTCATAGTGGTATGAAACAGTCTTAAATTTATCTTGTTGAGACCTGCAGAATCCTTGAAGATGCAGTTAGACATTTGTAAACACTCAGCTGATATGTGATGTTGATCTAGAGAGAATATTTATGGAGCTGGACAGTCAGTGTATAAGTAAAAGGGGAAAAAGTGCAAAAAAAAACCCAAACGTGTTATGCATGTATTAGTTCTAAAACAAACAAGCAAAATGGTTGACGTCCTCTCTCCTCTCTATATTCCAAGATCAGATTAAAGGGGTCATATTTTGCTAAACATTTTTATTTTTTTATTTTACACCACTTTTATAAGTCTTTGCTATATTTATTTGTGTATTTGGACCCTAATAGTTCAAAAAGTTTGAATTTGAACCCTCCAGGTGCTGCAAAGCTATCTTTATATTCGTTCTGGCAAAAATCAAGTGGATTTGTACAACCCGTTTTAATTCCTGCTTAATTTGTTAAATCTATAACTAGTTACGTCACAACATTTGCACATGTAAGGTCAAGACTTCAGATGAACATTTCTCAAAGTACGATATAACGGTTTATCAGCAGCAGCGGTTGTAGTCCATACTGAAAATATGTTTAACCTTTGAGCCGTTTACCTAAAATGTTCAGTTGTTGGTTGTATTAACGAACACAAGTGGTTGGATGGGACAGAAAGCACGGTGAAAAACTGGAGGGGGTGGGGCTTGAAGGGGCTCATTTGCATTTAAAGGGCCAGTGCTCAAAACGACCTTTCTTGTATCATTACTCAGAAATAGGGTTGAAGATGGATTAATGAAGAATTCAGACCCAAGCATAGCATTTACAGCATATGTAGACCACACGGAAATGCTTTAAAAATTTCATTGAAAAAAAGCTAAATATTGCTCCTTTAAGTAAATCCAAGAAAGACAAACCGGTTTTGATTTAATGTGGTTTATCATTAGGTCACCTTAGGTTGGATGGATGCAGCCTGAAAGGTCATAAATATCCTTTTTTTTTTCTCTCTCTCAAAGATATATGATGAGTCATCTCCAGTCTAAATAGGTCAAGGCATCATCCTGTCTGATGATGTAACCCTGTTTAGAATAATGGTTTCCTCAAAGCCTTGAAGGATTGAACTGTAGCATTCTGTGGCTTCTTCTGCATTTATGCAGGTCAGTATGGACTGATGTCGCTGTGTGGGCGACCCGCCTATGGAACTCTTTCATCACAGTAATCTGTACATAGATGCTCAGTGAAAAAGCTAGTGACAGAAGTATTTTGTGATACACGAGGTTCTGACAATTACTTTAAATGCGTGTTCGTTTTGTGTGGGCTTTAGATGCTTTCAGAGGGCCTCTACATCCTGTACCAGAAACACACAAAGACAGAAAGATAGTGAAAGATAATTGTTGTGCAGGGATTGTATAGTCAATATTATGTATAGGATTTCAAAAAAAAAAAAAAAAAAGAAAGGGGGGAAAATGCAGATGCTTTTTTATGCAGTCTTCTATAATGACATTCTCTGGTACATAAAGACGAGTGCATGTACATCTCCCTTCCTATGAACACTTCCACCAGCCTCCCTCAGCTTGGTTGGGTCGGGCGTGTTGCGGTGGCGTTGGCCTGGGCGTGGAGGCGTGACGTTGACACCCTCAGTGACCTGAGGAACAGCAGCTGTGACAGGCCACTGACGTCGCTGTCACTTGTCCTGACTGATGACAGACATGCAGCCTCTTCCTGCCAGCGAACATCTGGGAGAGCAAAGAGCCCGACACTCATCCTGACAGCAGGGGGAGGATGAAAGTGGAGGAAGAAGCACAAGGAAATAGAGGACTACAGCAGTGCTATTTTCCTTTGTATTTTTGTGTGTTTGTTTTCAAGTACCCTCAAGTTGCCTTCAAAAACTCCAAGCAAGTATATGTCGACAGGGTATATATACGAAGCAGACATTTTGACCTGTTATGTGGCACAGATAATAGTTATACAGCTATTACATAGGACAGAGACATCAGCGTGAATACAGACAAGCGCTGACAGCTCTTTGGTTAAGGCTAAGAAAAGATTGTGGTTTGCAAGTCATTTTTATCACCACTTTCAGACCTTTTCTGTATTATAAATGTAACTAAGCACAGGTGTATTTCACTAAATGTAACAAAGTGTTGTCAGTTTTTAAGGTCAATGGCAGCAACATTAACAACTGCTGGATATATATGAAATTTATGGTTCATTTGTTGAAGAATAAAACAAGTCTATGAGCAATTTTATATTTTCTTTTCATGATCAACAGTTTTATCAGCTGAAAATAACCTTAATTAACATTTAGACTAAATGTTGAACTGATTAACATTGCCATTTCTCAACAAGGAGGTCAGTGGGCCTTTGTGCAGTTTACATTTTCTCCCCAAAGACATGTAGCCTACTTATTAGGTTAACTCAGTGTTATTCAACCTTGGGGTCGGGAGCCCACGTGGGATCGCTAGGAATTCAAATGGGGTCGCCTGCAATTTCTAGTAATTGATAAAAAAAAACAACAACAACAACAACTTATAAATAAAAAATATATGGTGAGTTGAAAGAGACAATCACAATCCTTAAAAGGCATGACAAACTGTGAAGCTGAAACTGAAGCACTGTGGTACTGTTTAGCTTTCAAATGTTCATTGTGGTCAGTTTCAGATGCTGCAGCTCTTTCATAATTCACAGTTTGAGTTCTTGTTTGTTCAGTATTAATTGTCAGTCTTGTAAATCCAAGCTGGACTGACTGTACATATCCTGACCAAGGAAAATAAAATTCTCCCTTTGTGCAGTAATCTACACCTGGATTTACTGGCTCCGTCCATAATAATATACATTATTTAGACTAAATGTCGTCTAAAATTGACATTTATTTGCAACATAATATAGCAAACTATCACATGATCAGAATATAATTTTAGCAAAAAAATGTCTCCATTTTGAATGTCTGGAGTTGCCAGAAATTTGTGATGTTAAAATGGGGTCACGAGCCAAAAAAGGTTGGAAACCACTGGGTTAACTGGTCAATCTGAATTGTGTGTTAGTGTGAATGTGACAGAATGTTTGTTTTTCTGTTTATATCAACCCTGTGATGATCTGGTGACATGTTTAGGGTGACATGCTAAAGCCCATTCATGCTCACTTTGCCTATGTAAATAGGTATGTCCATTTCGAACAATATCAAGCGTCATTGCCTTTATGCTCAGATGTGTCCATAATGTTGTAATGAGGGTTTGTCAGTCAGTCCACCAGAGGACGCCACTCTGTATTAACATACTGGCCGAATACCACGAAGAAGAGTACAGTTTTTTTTGGAAGACGAAAGTCATGACAGTGGAGGTATTACTAATGTTGATACAAATATTGATATTGAGAAGTGTAGTTGTCGTAAATATGTTGGTCGTTTTTCATGAACTCAAACTGTCGCTCTTTGAAAAGTTCCACCATTTCTAGAAATTATTCTCTTCAAATCTCAACACTGCCTCCACGGTTCCCAGTGATACTGTTCTGTATTCACCATTTAGGTACATATCCACAAGCTCCCAGGGAACGGACAGAAATATGGATGAAATGAAACCAGAAAACGGACAGAATGCTCCATCTGTATCCATATGTGTCTTTAGCGTAGAGCATAAACAGGCCTTTATTTTATTATTTGGAATATCAAAAAGACCAAAAACAACAAGAAAAAAAAATTACAAAAAAGTAAAAAAAAAAAAAAACATTTTTGAAAAGGAGCAGGTTGAAGTCCATCTTATATACTCCCGCCCCCTTACCTCGTGTTTTTTTACTCATCACAAAGTTCCATGTCAGTTCCTCACAGTACCTTAACAAACCTTACACATGTCAACATAAATTCTAAGCCATCCTGCACAAAACGCAAAAAAAAATATTATGCATATCAAAATAAACTCCATCCATTTCATAGCTGTATTACGCATATAGATAGACTTCACTTCAAACATAAGTAGGCAAAAGACATTCCAGATCCAAAAGGACACTCCAATATATAGAAATAAATCAACCAAAAAAGAAAACAAATACCACACAAATGTACAACAATTTCACTGTGACTCTTCTACAACACTCAATGTCTAAAAAGGAACTGGAAGAAGTCGAGTTTTAGGTGTGTGACATGTTAGATGTATCTTCACCTATTCTTAGCCACCCCTGCAACCCTCATGAGCACTAAGCGGTTTGTAAAATGAAGTAAAATGCAACATAGACAGCATTATGTTTAGTTTGGACACAATTTGGGGGACATTTTGAGACTTGTTTAAGTGTCTCAAAACACCAAATACACTGTGATCTACTATAATAGCCTAATATTGTTTTTAGAAATGTTTATATTTTTGCCTTGATATTCATGCTATTTTTGCATGATTTGCAGGGTGTATTTTCCGGTGCAGCTATTATTCCTTACATGCAGGCTGTAGTTACCCCAGCTTTTGTTCATTTAAGTGTCATTGATCATATTAGGGCATGCTGATTGGAAAAACAATTAAAGGCAAACTGGTCGAAAGTGCCCATCAGCGGTCTTAAATGTCTCTAGACAGCATTGGAATGAGGACAATGAGCTGGTATGTCTGTGGATTTTTAAGTGATGGTTAGTCTTTGGGGCACTCATTAACATAACACCATTTCCAGACAAACTGTAAGGTTTCCATTAAATTAACACAAATTATTCAAAATTCACTTTATCAGTTTGTTTTTAGCTTTTAGTGTGGAAGACATGAAGTATTATTATACAGAGGAACAAGGTACAGAAGGGCACAAAAGTGTACATTAAACACAGTTCCACTAGTCAGATTAAAGGTGGGGTATGAGATCTTAGAAAAACGGTTCGAGCGAGATACATTTTGAAAATACTCAATTCAAAAGTCCAAACCCCTTTCTTCCGACATTCCCCTTGGAGCCACACCTCCAGAGTACTGGCACGCACAATGCTTGTTCTCGAGGGTTCACGAGCGCTGCACAGCAACAATTCACCAGGATCCAGTGGCTCCAGCTCCGATCCATTCATACCTCATTTGGTCTCTTCCTTGTTTGGTCTCTCTTTCAGAACAGCCCCAGTTCACCCCTATCTGGCTAACATTACATTTCCTACTGTTAGTGACAAAAAAGTTTGCCAGTGAACTTTCCATCCTAATATAACTAATATAGCCAAGCTCTGGCTTTGGCTCTGTTTCCTGTACAAGTGCTCCAAGCCTCTGAGAATGCACGATTCATGCACGGGAGGGGGGGATGGCAGTTGAGTTTGATAGACATATCACCATTCAATCATTTTCACTGGGCGCTCAAAATGATTGGTTGGTGTTATTTCAGTCCTGTCTGTTCCACAGGTAACTACATTTTTAATTTTTTTTTGTGAGAGCATTTAATGAATTGGTTGTAATCGGGGTGTGAAGGGGATTTTAAGCAATATACAGTCTACTCTCGTTAAACCGCCCGCCGTTATACCACCATTTTCGCTCACCGCCGACCAAAACCATTGCACAAAAATCCCCAATGCATTATTCCATTAGCTACCACCATTTCCGCCTATCGCCATCCGCCAGCCCAGTTCCATGCACAAACAACACTTATACCATTGATTTCCCGACCGTTATACCGCCAGCGTGATTGCCATCGAGTACACATAAATTTTAAAAATGCGCTGAAACAAACGCGCCAGACGCTGATCGCGACAAGCTACGAGTAGGTCTACGGAACGGCCACCGTTCATTTATTGCAGAACACTCAGTAGGTCAGGATGTCGGGAAGAGGACGTGGGATTAAGCCAAAGCCTCAAGATGATGGGGTCTCATTTCCCAACACGGTATAATAATGCTTAAAATGTTTCCCCACTTTAAATGATCCCTTACAACATAACAGAATCAAGATTTATTTAGAAACGCAATTAGAACGGGTTAACGGAGGCAGCATAGACATCATATAGTAAAGACATGCACATTATGGACACAACCCGTTGTAACGCCATTTTCGCTATACCGCCAATTTGGCCGTGAACGGAAGTTGGCGGTATAACGAGAGTAGACTGTAGTAAAAAATGCTCCAGGAAAACATCTCGCACCCCACCTTTGATGGATTTCCCCCCTGCCAAAGACAAAACGCATGAAATTCTCCTCTTCAGGGCATTACACAGGGTGGGGAAGCAAAATTTACAATATTTTGAGGCAGGGATTGAAAGACAGTGTATGACCAGTTAGTTTATTGAAAGTCATGAGAATTTAAATCTTCAAATCATATTTTACTGCATTTCTACCGGTCTTGTTGTCTACCTCAAGTCCAATTGCCATTTTTCTCATGGATTTGGTTGGATCCTTTAGGATTCTGGATTTGAGAGCTTTAATAAAAGCTTTGGTACGTTTTTTGTTGCTTCCTCCACTTCTAGACTTTCTCGTAATAGTTTTGCTCATAGTCATTCTCTTCTTTCCATTATAAACAGTCTTTATGGACACTCCAACTATTTTTGAAATCTCCTTTGGTGTGACGAGTGCATTCAGCAAATCACACACTCTTTGACGTTTGCTTTCCTGATTACTCATATGGGCAAAAGTTTCTGAAAAGGTATGGATAATAGTGTTAGGTATGATTATGACATCAATATATGTTTGGTTTCAAAACAATTGACGTAGTGCCTGCTGAGAAAAAACAACTAAATGTTCATTGTAAATTTTGCTTCCCCACCCTGTATATAGATGGGTGGTGGTATGATGCAGTGACAGGCAACATCACCCACATGAGGGAAAAAAAAAAACTGGGAAAAGCACATATTTGGACGTTTGGAATCAGCTGGCATTTACAGTTAAAGATATTGACACATTTTACTTGGCTCCTGAAGACTATTTACAAGCCTTACCTGCAGTGATTTTAGAACACTGGAAAATGTCACAGAATTTTACTTAAGAATGATGTGGTATCATGGTGAATGGAATGTAAAGGCACAGAAAGAACCTCTGAACCAAACCTCAAGCCCTCAATAAAGAAGAAAGCTGCTGGTTGGTGCTTTCAGAGCTGATGTTCATAGTACTGTCGATCACTGTCAGCGTATGGCAGCATGATGTGTTATGATATTCCTCAACAGAAGCAGCCAGAAGCTCAGACATGTTCTGTTCTATTACTTTAATGTTTGACTGGGTATTGATGGTGTTAAAACTGTGGTTTGACAGTATAAATAACAATGGCATTGTTCATATTCACGCAGTATTTTGAGGGATGTAATAATTTGAAAAAATACAACAACACCGTCAAACTGAACCAAACAGACTAATACATTTCTACCTTCGTTTTTGGTGAGATTCAACTGGCATCAACCCAGAACATGTTTGGATTTTTGTTTTCAACTTTTTCTTTCTTCTTCTGCAAGTGTGCTACATCAGATTCAGCAAATGGAACCTTGTGATCACAGCCGACAGAAAAGACAAAAAAAAAATGCTGAGAGCCTCTGGGATCATCTTGTTTTGTTTTTTGTTTGAGAAGAAAATGCATTTAATCCATTACATTAACAGCTTCACAATCTCATGATCAGACTCCACCGTGCTATACTGTTTTCCTAGTCTTCTTCCTATAACATTCCTTATTCACAATATACAGTATAGTTGGTTTTTTTTTTTTTCCCTAACAACACAAAACATCCTGATGCTGAGTCAGAAAGACAGAATCGGTCCCATTTGAAGGCAGTAGTTGACTTCTTAGACACATTGTGTGTAGCAGCCGGAGGTGTTACAGCCATGGGATTCATGTAAAGCTCAGTCTCATCACTTCTATTTTAAAACATGTTTTCAGGGCTAACGTGTAGATGCTGTATGGTTTTGCTGACAAAAGTGCACTGTACATTATTGTGACTTTCAAGATGACCTATTTAGAGAATGCTGCTTCATCAGTATTCCAGATGGTGCTACAAACAGTGTTAAAACAAGACTCGAATGCTCTGTACATCCAATATGAAACAAGTTTTTACATGTTGATTCATGACTGAGTAGACAGAAGGCACTGAACCTTTCATATATCACCACTTTTCACAGCTTCATCCCGCTATAAATATATTTAGGTGTTTTAATTAAAGATGCGCTGTTCCTCAGGTCTCATTTTAAGACATTTTAAGTCAGTGTTATTCAACCTTGGGGTCAGGACCCCACGTGGGGTTGCCTGGAATTCAAATGGGGTCGCCTGAAATTTCTAGTAATTGATACAAATAAAAACGTACTAATAAAAAATATATGGTTAGTTGAGAGAGACAATCACAATACATAAAAGACATGACAAACTCTGAAGCTGAAACTGAAGCACTGTGGTACTGTTTATCTTTCAAATGTTCATTGTGGTCAGTTTCAGATGCTGCAGCTCTTTCATAATTCATAGTTTCAGTTCTTGTTTGTTCAGTATTAATTGTCAGCCTCGTAAATCCAAGCTGGACTGACTGTACATATCCTGACCAAGGAAAATCAAATTCTCACTTTGTGCAGTAATCTACACCTGGCTTTTCTGCCTCCGTCCATAATAATATACATTATATAGACTAAATGTCATCTAAAATTGATGTTTATTTTCAACATATTATAGCAAGCGATTAAATGATCAAACACAAATTAATTTTAGGAAAAAAAAAAGTCTCTGTTTTGAATGTCTGGGGTTGTCAGAAATTTGTAATGTTAAAATGGGGTCATGAGCCAAAAAAGTTTGGGAACCACTGATTTAAGTCTTGCCTAACCATAACCCAGGTCAGATTGGATTTATTTAAAATTTATGTTAAGTAACTTTGTGGCAGATGCATCTGATTGTAGATGTGTTGTATGATTCACATCCCTATTGATAATGATTATTTCTGACAGATAATTGGATGGCCATAAAGTTGAAATTATCTTGTTTTCAGACACATTCCTCCTTTTACTCTTATTTATACACATCAGTATTCACCTTTCATCATCTGCAATGATTACATACTGTCTAGTCCTAGTTACACTTTATCTAGCAAGGCTAAATCACATTGTTTCAACCATTTCATGAAAAGACGTAAAATTATTTTATTCCAACTTTATGGCTAACAGTGTACTTAACCTTGGCATGTACACTACAAAGAAAAAGTTAAGGATATTTGTAATTTTTGGGTTATTTCTTTCAGTTAGGATTTCAGTTAGCGCTTTTTACTTTTTTGTGTGTGAATTGAAACACATTTTTTTAATGACCAGACATAGTTTTATTTACAAATGGCAAAAATGACAAAAAAAAAGACCAAAAAAAAAAGAAATATCCTTAACTTTTTGTTTATAGTGTACTTAGATATAGTGGGATATAGTGATCAGCAAGTCTCTGTCTGTTATTTGGATCTGGTGCATAACTTGTCTTCCTACAATTTGTACAATTTATCAGTTTGGTTCTGAAGCGGCTCCTTTTGTTCTGTTTGTTTGTTTGTTTGTTTGTTTGTTTGTTTGTTTGTTTGACGTCCATAAGTGTTGTCCGTAATACCATCTGTCCACCATCATTTCATCACTGGAGCAGAACTAGAAAACTATTTGGTATTTTTCCAGTCAGCTACTCTTGAACTACTCAAGAAACTATTCAGCTCCTCTGCTGTCGATGGGTAAACTCGACTGAACTACGCTAACATCAATAACAAGTATCACTCTTTGATTTTGTGTGAGTAGGGGAAGAAATTTGCATTCATCTTCATGTAAGTTGTTACCTGTATATATGTGCTGCTGTCTGTCAGGACATCATCTAAAAGAATATTGAGTGAAAATGTTTACATGCACAAAATATTCAGGTTTTTGCCTAAATTCTTTATAAGCGATCTACATGTCTAACAAAAGTGAATTTTCTGCTAATATTTTTATATGCATGCAGCTGTAATACTCCATTAAAAATAATGTTTTTTAAAGGTTTTTCACATTTTATTCCCTCTTTTCTTCCTTCATGCACCCTCTGGTACTGTTACTTTTTTTCAGTATTTGTTCATATGCTAAAGCCTACTGATATCCTCTTCTATAATATCTAACAGCAGGTGTGTTTCTCCTTCAGATCAGAAACACACCTGCTCTCGCTACGAAAGAGGATATTTGTCTTTATCTCTTACGAACACTGAAAGAGGCCATGGGTCGTAATCTGCAGTAAAACATGCACAACTAAATCCACTGCATACACATCCAAAGAGCCCTCTTAGAACCAGTATAATACACATCTTAATTGGAAAATACAGAAATTGACAATATCATTGTATGTGTAATAGTGGAATATAGTAGTAGTGGAATAGTCTGCATGAGTCATACACAAAATAGTAAATAAAAGTACAGTATATGCATATTTGGGTATGTTTAATGTATTCAAAACTACAGACATTTACAAAAACAAGATGTACTCATGCCATGTTCACTCTTTGGTTCTTGGTGGTAGTTTCGTCAGTAATAACTTTGAACCAACCCATTCAGAGTAAGAATAAAATGTCCTCAGTCTTTGTGCAATGTTTCTGCAAACTACATGTATAATCGTAAAAATGTGTTTCATATTAACATTTTCATATGCATATGTAACAGCATTATAATGTTCTAAACCACTCCTTGACCATGTCTCTCACAAATGACCACATTATTAAACTTTTTTATCATCAGGTTCAGGGACCAAAATACTTTGGGAGCTGCTTTGATATAGAAAAAGCACAATTTGTAATGTGTTTATTGATATTTAAAGGGGTTATGTTTTACTATACCCACTTTTATTAGTCTTTGGTACATTTATTTGTGTATTTGGACCCTAATAGTTCTAAACGTTTGAATTTGAACCCTCCAGGTGCTGCAAAGCTATCTTTATATTCATTTTGGCAAAAATTGAGTGGGTTTTTACAACCTGTTTTAATTCCTGCTTAATTTGTTACGTCACGACATTTGCACATATAAGGTCAAGACTTGCAACAAACAGTTCTCTGAGTACGACATAAGTGTTTGTCAGCAGCAGTGGCTGTATTAAAAACTGAAAATATGGCCAAACTTTGAGCCGATTACCTAAAATGTTCAGTTGTTGGTTGTATTAACGAAAATTAGTGGCTGAACGGGACAGAGCAGCACGGTCAGCAACCTGGAGGGGGTGGGGCTTGAAGTGGCTCATTTGCATTTAAAGGGCCAGCGCTCAAAACGACCTTTCTGGTGTCATTACTCAGAAATAGGGTTGAAGATGGACCTGTGGAGTTGAATTAATGAAGAATTCAGACCCAAGCATAGCATTTACAGTTTATGTAGACCACAGGGAAACATTTTGAAATGGATAATCTCATTTGAAAAAGCTAAATATCACTCCTTTAAAGCGAACTGCAACATTTTCCAAAATCTCATCAAATTGCTTTCATTGCCTAATCCTGTTATTCTGGTGACTCGGTTGCTTTTAACTGTCTAAAAATGTCCCCTGTATGTTTAATTTTTCAGGTGTTTGTTTCAGCTGATATTATGCTTCCATGATGCATATTCCTCAGTTAATTGTGTTTAATTATACGACCACACAGCGAACCTGAGGCCATGAATTATTCCAGTAGAGAAACAGTGTATGCACAGTGCACAGAGTGAGTAATAAGGACCCACCAGCTCATTTTTGCCCTGAGGCTCCTTAGTAGGTTAATCCAGCAATGGCTCCTCTGTTTGCAAAGAATACAAGGGAGCAAATGTTCAGAAAGGTTTAACTAGCACAATAATATGGATATTCCCAACACAGCATCTCTGTGGACAGCTTCCTTAACCTCTTGTAAACCCTTGTTAAAAGATGACTCGAAGACAAATTGCAAAGAAAAAAATGAAACCTGGAGATAGAAGCCATCAGGCAGAAAAAAAAAAAAAAAAAATTCTCTTCAGTGAGCATTTACAGTGAGAATAATCTTGTATAATTACTACTTACCACTTTTAGGAACTGTTGAAAATAATAGCAACAGTAAGTTGCCCATTCTGCTGCAGAGATTTGCAAAAACAGTGTGATATTCACAAAAGCCACTAACAAACATGGAGCTCACATGTAGAAGTGTTTGTAGAGCAGTAGAGAAAGCAAACAAAGACTCACCGCATGGACAACAGTGGATGTTCAGAATAGTTTTCCCAGAAGAAAGACAACACTTGGCTGAGATGAGACAAGTGTGAGTTAAAAAGGCACCACAGGACAGAGCAGAGGCATAGCACTTCTACGGGATAATAAAATGAACAAATCACTCACATAAAAATGTAAAATTTCAGTTTTTTAGTACAGGACGATACTAAAATCCTCCAGAGGCACTGATATATAGTCACAGTTTGACCCTAGTTTTTCAATGCAGAAGCACAATTGTGTTATATGAATTATCAGTTTGTGCCTTATTCACTAGACCTCACTTCAGTTTTTCACACTCGAGTCAAAAATACTCCACCATTCTCATTTTGGCACTTCTTTTGAACCAAAATGACAGCTGTTTTGAGAAAACATGTTCTTTTCAGTTTGGGAGTCTTGTGTCAAAAACTTGGGCTTTGGCTGATGGATTCTTGTTCTAATTTCACAAAAACCTAAATTGTTGTAATGTCTGTGTGGGTTCTCTCCAGGTACTCCAGCTTCCTCCCACCATCCAAAGACATGCACTGATAGGTTTATCATTGAATCTAAATTGCCCATAGGCGTGAATGTGAGAGTCTTTATTTGTCTCTGTGATGAACTGGTGACATGTCCAGGGTGTACACCGCCTTCGCCCATTAAGTAGCTGGGATGGACTTCAGTGACCCCCGTGAGGATAAAGCGAGTTCAGAAAATGAATGAATGAATGTTGTAGAGTTAGTTAGTTAGTTAGTTTAGTTTTATTTTGAGCACATAAAATCATCAGATGACCATACAACATGTCAAACAAAATTTTCGAAATTTCTCGAAAAGGACTCCCACCCCCTTTTTACAAACTAATAATTAAATTGATTCCGCTTCCTTTGCTTTGTTAACACACTTTATTTATTTATATATATATGTACAGGGTGTCCCATAAGTCTCCATACATAGGAGACATAGTACATTCCATACATATATGGTTCTAACATGTATTTCTTTATATTTCTTCTTTATAGTTCTTCAGCAGTGGAGGACACTCATTGAAATGTGTTCCAGACAAAATGGCAGTCATATAGAGCATATTATATAAATAAAAATGGTTTATGTCAAGAAACGTTTATTTTTCCTATGTATGGAGACTAATGGGACACCCTGTATATATATATATATATATATATATATATATATATATATATATATATATATATATATATATATATATAGATAGATAGATAGATAGATAGATAGATAGATAGATAGATAGATAGATAGATAGATAGATAGACACACACTCACACACACATACAGAGGGGGAGATGTTTTATTTATTTATTTATTTGTACAATATTACAAAACATTCACATACACTTTTTTAGTCACCTCACACACAATCAGATTTAAACTATAGTAACAGATTAATACTATAATATTTATATGCACTTTAAATATTTACTACAAATACAATCATAAATAAATGTGATAATATCTCCTAATCATGATAGTCTGTGTTAATTAATTAATTAATTGCAAATTGCCAATACACAATAATATCATATTTTATGCATTTATCCTTTTATATTCTAAGTAGATGTTCACTTTGTTGTTGTAATCGTGGGTGCAGGTGGAATGGGAGGTACTCATCCCTGCTGCCTCATGGGGTCTGATGGACTACACAACAGGCCTGTTTGATATAAATCAGGAGTTTATCTCATCCTGTAAACCTGTGAAGCTCCAGAATTACAACATGAGCCTGTGAAATGTCCAGAACGGATTTAGGAGAAGCTTGTGTGCTCATATGGTTCACATTAGAGTGTTGTTTTCTACTGGATGCCTTTTTTTGGCATTAGCTAACCGTGTTGCTAAGCTAACAGCTGTCTCGCATGTCTTCATCCATGATAACAGCCTGTACACTGACTTCTATGTCAGGACTCACAGTTGGTTTTCCACAAATATCTCCACACTCACTCTGGAGTTCTACACGTCTCCTCTATTCCTGTACAGTGACAGGTTGGCACTGAGGATGGGTATTGAATTCCAGCACTAAAAGGGGCCAAATAATTACATTCTAGAGTATCAACAAACTATGATGTCACTGTTTTTACTAACATTACTGGAGAAAGAAAAACTGAAAAATTGCTCTGAAAACCTAATAAAAATTAGATGTTCAGTTGGTAATGCATCTGTCTGCCCTGTTTATGTTATGCACTGTAAGCTAGCAGCCTGGAGCGCAAATACGAACATGAGCGAGTGATTAGAACTGACCAGTAGACAGATGATTAATGAGAATTAATGTGAGATGGTCAGAGCATCATGTGATCTGTCATCCATAGATTCAGAGCAAGTGGAAGCTGCAGGAAAACTACCGCAAAATACTGATGAAGAAACAAGTCTTGCATTCAGTTGTACAGGGTGGGGAAGCAAAATTTACAATATTTTGAGGCAGGGATTGAAAGACAGTGTATGACCAATTAGTTTAGTGAAAGTCATGAGAATTTATTTGCCACAAGAAAATTGACATAATAGAAAATGTTTTTATTCTATGTGTCTTCCTTCTTTCTTAATAACTGCCTTCACACGCTTCCTGAAACTTGCGCAAGTGTTCCTCAAATATTCGGGTAACGACTTCTCCCATTCTTCTTTAATAGTATCTTCCAGACTTTCTCGTAATAGTTTTGCTCATAGTCATTCTCTTCTTTCCATTATAAACAGTCTTTATGGACACTCCAACTATTTTTGAAATCTCCTTTGGTGTGACGAGTGCATTCAGCAAATCACACACTCTTTGACGTTTGCTTTCCTGATTACTCATTTGGGCAAAAGTTTCTGAAAAGGATAATAGTGTTAGGTATGATTGTGACTTCAATATATGTTTGGTTTCAAAACAATTGACGTAGTGCCTGCTGAGAAAAAACAACTAAATGTTCATTTTAAATTTTGCTTCCCCACCCTGTATATTTAGAATGGATAAAATACTGGATTAAGTACTACTTTATTTTGCAGTAAAGAATAGAATAGAATAGAATAGAATAGAATAGAATAGAATAGCTTTTACTGTCATTGTATACGTGATTTCACATGATTAGAAAAACTAAATTTTTGGGGGATTTCCCAGAGGTACACATACAAATACTTAATATAATCCAATAAATAAATTAGTAGCTAAAGAAAATACAATGGGAAGTTATATGCATAATAAAATGTTGAAAACATATAATAGACCATCCACATGCATTCATATGACTATGTCTATGATTGTGATTCATTCAAAACAATGCTGTTGCTCTTTCCTACCAAAGATTATTAATTAAATATTAATTATATAGCCCTACAGTACAGTGAGAAAATAATACATATAATTATGTTCACAATTTGAATTGCAACCCTGAACCTCAACTGATAAAAGAACTGATAAGAATACAGTTAAAGCTTAAAAATACTGGATCTATATCCAGTACCAGTAAGATTAGCAGGATCGATAAAATTTTAACACTACCTCTGGCTTATTGATGGGCTTGAGGCCCAGTGACACTGAGTCCAGTCGGAGCCCTTTGCTGCATATCATCCTGTATTTCTTGTCTCTATAAATAGTATTTTAAAGAATGAGCACACAGAAGCAACAGTAGAAAACTAGCACCTTTAAGTCACTACAACACAGACCAAACACATGCAGACAGTAGTTGCTTTTCCACTGACCCTCAAATTGTGAGAAAATAACTTGCGCATAAAAATGTACCTAATAGAAAAACAACAATTTCGCCCAAACTCTTGTTTTTGCGCTGGCAAGAAGTGGTTTTTCGGGCATAGTGCAAATGGTATATCACGCAAAACTGCAATGGAAAGACCTTTTTCTGCAACTAGAGTCACGTGAATGACAAAAAAAAAAACAGCTGTTGACAGAGCAACCAAGCAAAGAAAAAGAGTTTTAAAAGAAACATGGCGTGGTATGTGTGGACACACCAGGAAACCGAATCGCTTTTTAATTTATTACCGGATAGAGGGGTAGTATATAAAAATAATGAATATATCTGAAAATCAACATGATATTTACATTTGCTGCCATGTTTATGGAATGACTTCTCATGTCATCTCGTCATAATAAATAAACAAATCATTGCATTTGTGGTTTAATGCAAAAACTGACATCACACACGTTTTTTCAACATTTAGTAAATGTCGATAAAGTTTTGCACAGATTTCCAACAGAAAAGCGACTAGTGTTAGCATCTGTTACAGCTGTGACTGCATGATTCAAGCTTTCTTACATTAATGAGTGACATGAATATTCTTGTTTGAGTATAAACTATAGCATGTATATCTTATGTTTGTATGTATCTTATATATGGTAGGTTTATCAAATCTTCCAGATCTATTGAATAATGCATAATCAGTGGTGGAGTATACTGCCTCCATAAAGTAAAAGTCCTGCCATGTATTGGTTCTACCTGTTCACTTAACACAGGTGATTCCACTAACTATCCATCTACCTGGAGGAGTTGTGCTCATTAAAATGGGCTGGTTCAGTGAATGGTTGGAACAAATGCATGGCAGGACTTTTACTTTATAGAGGTGGGATTCTCCACCACTGTGCATAGTGCATAGTGCAGGGGTCACCAACTTTGGTCCTCGAGAGCTACTATCCTGCATGTTTTAGATGTTTCCCTCTTCCAGCACACCTGACAGTCGCTATGAGGCTTCTGCAGAGCTTGATGATGGGCTTATCATTTAAATCAGGTGTGTTGGAAGAGGGACATGTCTAAAACATGCAGGATAGTAGATCTGGAGGACCAGGGTTGGTGACCCCTGGCATAGTGCATAGTGATCCTTGTTAGTGTAATGTAAAAGTTGGCTCCCATTACTCTGGGTAACTGAATTAAAAAAAAAAAAAAAAGTTTGGCAAAGGCTTATTTGGATATCTAGCCATGTTTTTTTTTTTTTTTTTTTTTAGCAAAATTTGGAATAATTTTATGCAAATTACTGTAGACCTACAATATTTGATGGTACCAAGTTTAAATTCTTGAACTCTACTATCTGTCTGATCTCAATATGTAGAAAGTGGAGAGAGAAAATGCAGGATGTAATTTTATGGTTGTGAGCGCTGTAAAACTGCAGTGCATTTCATTCTCTGAATAGAAGTTCTCCTTATTGTTGACACAGTGTGTAGGAAGTGTTACATGAAGTGTAATTCCTGTTCAGATGTAGGAGTATTCTTAATCTTAGTCAAACTTTCAGTGCAAGTGTAAGAGGTGATTCTTGATGTTTGATGTACTTACGGATCCGATAAGTCTTTCTTTAATGTTTAACTTCCAGTTAGGGTTTTCACCTTCATTTTTCTCAGCTTAAATAGTAATGCCAGTCTCCGATTTGGCTATTCTCCAAACGCTTTGCTCTCTTAAAAGATGCAGCAGTGCCGTTTGGCAGCCGGTACAAAAAGAGAGTTAGGAGACAACATATTACCCAAGACCAGAGCTGGGCTGCAGACTCCTACTTCTAAGACAGCTAACATCTAAAGAACACATTTCTATCAAAAATGCAAAGGGAGTGTATCCTTTAGAGGAATTGAGTCTTTTTATTTTTTTTTCCATAAAAATGCAAAATGAACTGGCAGAACTTGCAGGATTCTGGGCTGGATTCCTGTCTGTAACCAATGAAAGATCAAAAATACTGAAACTGTGGATATATCATCAAGTCCCTGTATAATATGCATTTCTTTACATGCACAGAAAACATGATTAAAGCAAGTGTTAGGAGAAATATTGAATATGTGGGAAAGGTGATGCAAGAATCGTATTAAAAATTCAACCTTCAAAAGAACATAATAAACACAAACAAGCAAACTGACAGTCATGTCAGTAGTGACAATAAAAATATAATAAGATTCCAACAAGAATAGACTTACAAAAATGTATAAATGAAAATAGCCGATCCTATGTTAGAACCAAAGAAACTGCCAAACGTGACGAAAATTAGAAGTTATGTTCTTATCTTTACATTCGTGATTTACATATGAAATTAAGTGGCTCATCTGGGATAGCATTCATTAAAATGTTGATGCTGGCAACATTTCCATGAAGTCAAGTCCAAGTGACATGGTGCATTCCTGAATTTCATTACCTCACCTTTAATTAATTGTCGACTTATCTTTTAAGTCTGCCTTCCAGGTGTGGTATGCAAATGTCACACTGTCATACTATTTTACAACAGAAATTTGAGCTGTCAGCACCGTTCAACTCAACATTCTGCCATCTGACTTTCTTTTCTCTAACCTCAGCCTCAGAGGAAAAGGCCTTTCCTCCCAATTGAACCAGGAGTAAATGTCCTAATGGTCCATGGCTGCCATTGCAGCTGCACAGAGCTGTCTTAGTGAAAGTCAGTGCGGTGATGGAGTGAAGAACCACCCGTTGGGAACAACTTGGTCTTCCTAATGCTTCCCCATCAGCCTCATGGTGTGTAGTTTAATGTCTTGAGATAGTCTGTGTTTTCTAGTCATTCAAACAGAAACCAAATGTAAATCAATGCACTCTTCAACTTTGACCCTAAGTACTCTGCAGAGCTGTAATTGCTAATGGTCTCTCATGTGTGCCTTCTGTTAAACGTTTCCTTTGGTGAATATATGGACTATGTGGATCTTATAAATGTCAGCATAACCCTTTATAGTTCACTCATAGAAATACTCTGAAATTCTAAATTTCAACCAGAGTGTGTTATTGGAGGACATAACAAGAATGTATTACTTTTGTGAAATTATTAATATTATTTTCATGTAGAAAATCAAGGACAATGGAGTTACCTTATTTGGTTCCTTGCCCATAAATGCCAAAAAAAGAAAAAAAAAAATCTAAGATTTTCATATATATATATATATATATATATATACATATATATATATATATATATATATATATATTTTTTTTTTTTTTTTTTTTTTTTTTTTACATATATACTTACACACACACACACACACACACACACACATATATATATATATATATTTATATATATATATATATATATAAATATAAATATATATATATATATATATATATATATATATATATATATATATATATATATATATATATATATATATATATACAGGATGGGGAAGCAAAATTTACAATGAAAATTTAGTTGTTTTTTCTCAGCAGGCACTACGTCAGTTGTTTTGAAACCAAACATATATTGATGTCATAATCATACCTAACACTATTATCCATACCTTTTCAGAAACTTTTGCCCATATGAGTAATCAGGAAAGCAAACGTCAAAGAGTGTGTGATTTGCTGAATGCACTCGTCACACCAAAGGAGATTTCAAAAATAGTTGGAGTGTCCATAAAGACTGTTTATAATGGAAAGAAGAGAATGACTATGAGCAAAACTATTACGGGAAAGTCTGGAAGATGCTATTAAAGAAGAATGGGAGAAGTCGTCACCCGAATATTTGAGGAACACTTGCGCAAGTTTCAGGAAGCGTGTGAAGGCAGTTATTCAGAAAGAAGGAGGACACATAGAATAAAAACATTTTCTATTATGTCAGTTTTCTTGTGGCAAATAAATTCTCATGACTTTCACTAAACTAATTGGTCATACACTGTCTTTCAATCCCTGCCTCAAAATATTGTAAATTTTGCTTCCCCACCCTGTATGTATATATATATATATATATATATATATATATATATATATATATATATATATTTAAAAAGATATCAACATCAAATGAAAAGTGGAAGAGTGTTTCAAGTCCGCAGTTTTGAATGCAGTTGTCCCCAGTGGCCTCCATGACTGACTTCAATGCTACAACGTGTTGAAAATGTCATGTGATTCAGTCGTGGGGCTGTGACCGTGAACCCCTAAGGGTTAATGAAACCTTTGATCTTTCAAAGTTAGAGCGCTTCCTATGCACCTTGAAACTCACAATATCAATGTTCTTCTTTCAAAGTACAAGTGCAACAATACTGCTGTTAATCAGTCGTAACCACCTCAGAGATCACATCAAGAGGTTTCATCATCTTGTGACCCCCACTTTGGTTACCCTTGCTCTTAAGGTCTAAGTGTGACTTTTTGTACTGATTTTACCACCTGAGAATGCCCCATCTAAAAACCAACATCAGTAGTGTGTGTTTGCTGCTTTTTCTTAACATTATGCAGTCTTTTCCCATGGACCCTGCAGCCCTGAAGCCTCTTAAATCTACCAGAGTTCACAAACAAAGAGGGCGATTCAGCAGCACGTACTGTGGAATCACTAAGGTGTTATCGTGCATTATTTCAGATTATAACCAATAAACGAATGAACTGATTAAGGCTGTGGTTATATATAGCGAAGTCAGTGAAGGACAGATGGACTGAACACTTCTGTTATTTCATCATGCAGAATCATATTAAAGCAATACTCCAGGTGATTCAAAAACTCACTTTGGTGTATTTAGCATCACTTTTAAGTGGCTGCAAACAGAATTTTCTACCACTTTGTGTAATTTACTTAGGGAAATATCAGTGTTGTGATACTATGTTTTCTGGCACTGTCATTGCTCAAAAGCACTAAATGGTTTACATGCAAAGATTTGTGATAGATAGCAGTGATGTAATCTATCTTCAGCCGCTGGGACTCTTCCACTCCAACATGAACTGTCAACAGACATCTGTTTACATTAGTGTTTTATTAATTTGTTTACTTAACTAATTCCAAAAGCCTCAGACTGTGTTAAAACAGTGCTGTGATGATGGATGTTACCAGCACCATGATAAATGCATACAGATCCCACTACTTAAAAATACAGTTTTTGTTTGCCATTTTTAAGGATTAATGTTGTTTTATTTATAATCTGATGGTTTTTATAATTTTTCATGTGTATCATCAGATTTGTGTCAGTGCACACCCTTATTGCACTTTCTATTTGTATTGTGGACTATTTGCTTCCATCCTTATCCTTTACTTGACATGCTGTTGGCAAGTTTTATCAGTGAAGTTGCAACTTACAGGTTTGTATCATAACATTTCACTAGTTTAGTTTAATAGTTGGTTTAATTTTGTAGCCAGACCTGCTGATTTGTTAGTTTGCCCTGGACTCTCCTCGAAGTGAAATGAATATTTCCACATTTGGCAATAAACATCCTCATGTTCTTCTGGTTTTATGTGACTTCTGCCTCCGTAACACCTCCAAATAAAGTGTTTATAACCTATAAATATTGGCACAGTAAGACCCAGGTTGTAATTATTGTGTCTTATTTATATTACAGTATAGACTGAAATAACTCTGAGGCCAATAAGAGTTCAGTTCTTGTCCTGTTTCGTCTTGAATCCACAGAAAGTGTGACAGTCAGAAGTCAAAAACCATTGGATAACTATATCATCATGTCAGTACGATCATGTCTATTGTTCTTTTTGAGTATAAGACGAGGCTGGATGAAAAATCCATCATAAACCTATAGTAAAAATGTCTACAGAGTTCAAAGCTGAAAAAAAGACATGTTCAAGACATTTTCCACACACTATTAGAACCAGACTGGTGTGACATGACCAGAGGTTTTGTAGATACAATCGACCCTCAGTCAGTGTCTAGTACCTTTCTGTGTTCCCTGCGAGACTTCCTCCTCTGCTCCTGGAGACAGTCTGTCAGATGTTCAGCTGTCAGCTCAGATGGGAGCTGCTGAAACCAAACTGAACCAACACTTTTCTACAAAGGCACAGTACAGATCTGTGGACTTGCACGGGCACAGGTTTAGAGCATTAGGAGTCTTTTACTGTGGGGTTAGACCAGAAGTCTGATGTATAGTATTTTCCTCCCAGCACCTTGTATATATACTCGTATATACAGTAGAGCAATGCTTTTTATAGAACGGCAGCTACAAACACCCGGCTGAGGTTGGGAAAAGTTGAAAACCATGTTGACAGTTGGGTGGAAGGATGAAAAAATACTCCTGTGTCAACGTCACAAGCTCGCACTGGAACATCCACCCTCTCGACTGTAGAACGAAAAAAAATATTTTCAGGATTCCAAGCTTAAACATTCACATTCCAATTCGAGCAGAGTGAATTTACACCACATGAGATTCAGAAAACTACACTATACTTCAATTTTATTAGTAAGTAGAGATATTTTTTGGCTACATTGGCTTTTTTACTTTAAAAGTACTGTACTGCTTCTGTCAGAGTCATACAGACCTTTTAGAACAGGGGTGTCAAACTCATTTTGGTTCAGGGGCCACATTCAGCCCAATATGACCTCAAGTGGGCCGGACCTGTGAAATAACAACATTGAAAAAAGTAAAATTACATTATGATAATGTTTACATCTACAAAGTTTCCTTAAAAATCTGAATAACATGAACAACCTGAAATGTTTTAAAACAAGTGCAACTTTATCAATATTCTGCCTCAGTTTATCAGTTTATCATTTACACATGTACATTACAACTACAAATACACAAAACATTTAATAACAGACAGAGTATTGGTAAAATTGCATGTACTTAAGACATTTCAGGTTATTCACATTTTTTGTAAGTTAGTTTGTTAATATAAACATTTTCATGTAATTTTACTTTTTTTTTTTTTTTTACACTAAAACAAAGATAAAATCTGCAGTTTTTGTTATTTATAGATTATTTTGATAATATTTTACTGGTCTGACCCAATTGAGATTAATTGTTCTGTATGTGGAACCTGAATTAAAATGATTTTTACACCATTGATTGTTAATATCTTCAGTGTAATTCATCCTACGGGCCGGATTGGACCCTTTGGCGGGCCGGATTTGGCCCCCGGGCCTTATGTTTGACACCTGTGTTTTAGAAGATTCAACTGTCATTGTTTGTCAGCTACAAAGTGCAATTTAGTAACAACATGTACTGGTTAAGAATTTGAGTAAATGACCTGTGTTATTCAACCTGTTTCAGACAGAGGAGAATAAATGTTCATTTGTTTTAAGGAAAAAGCCAGTTTACATAAAATCTTTAGAGGTAGATATTGTCAGTTTGTCAACAATGAATGAAGTAAACAAAGCTGAATATTTCTGCTTTTATACAGTACTGTATATGTCTTTATCACTTTCCCTCCTGTATCATCAACACGTCAACTTTTTCAGGTAGTTTTTTCTGCTTTCCATTTTAATGCTGCACAACAGCAATAAAGCCAGCATAGGAAATGTGTTTTTGTCTTCAAGAAGTGAATAAATGTAGCTTTGACTGACTTTTTTCAGCTCCTATAAAATCACAATTTTCCTCATAATACCTGAAAAACTAACACTACTTGTAAGATTAAAACTAATGAAAGTTGCAAAACTATAACTCTGCTCCACCTAAGAGATAAACCTCTTTTTATGGTTCTAATGTTCTAATTGGATTTCTTGTTATCTGTTACGGAAATTCATATGGGAATGAGCCCTTGAGCCCACTTTAGACCAAGGACTCACAATGAGACGAGTTGAAAACTTGCAGCGTCTTCAAAGTGCAGGTCTGTACTGCTCTGAAAATGTGTCAGTTACATCAATGCAGCATGAAGGCAGTGCTTTGTCTCCATAGTATAGACTCTCTGTGTTGTAATTGCTGGCTTTTCAGCTTTTTTTTTGTAATTGACATGCAGTAATTTGTGTAATCTGAATGAGGATAGTGACTGAGAGTCATGCACAGTAGTTGTGTTTATAGATCTCAGTGAAAACAAGAACATGAAAGGGCTGAGAATTTGTCCCATCTATCTGGAAGTGAATTTGGTGTCACCTCAAACAATGAAAGAAAACACAAACTATCAAGCTAGGATTTTACCAGGGGGAACTGTGCTTCATGGTGACAGGTTAGCTACAGTCCATAAATACTAAGAAAAACACACACTATATAAGAAGTGTTATAAAAGCAGCCACTGGCAATTTGACAAGTTGACTTGCAGGGACGCCATCAGCTGGGCTCGAGTCAAACTGCGATGGGCCGGTTCATATCACTACAGCCTATCCCAGCAACGTTCTAACTGAGTTTAGTTTCCTTGTGAGTCTTTGGTGTGAACTGCTCTTTATATCCAGCAGCTTTAACCTCCAAAGGTAAAGACAGTACATTGTGTAGGATTCCAAAACAACCTCTCAAGTGTGTACTGGAGATATAACATATGTAAAAAGTCAGACCAAGCTGTCATATAGTCTTGTGGTTTCTGGGAAATGGGAGTTCCTTCATACATACAGCTTGTCTTAGTGAACTTGCTGCTTCTTGCCATTTATATGCAGACATTTCCATGGAGAGGATGGATCCTATCAGCCATGATCTGCCTTGTTTCCCTCATCATCAGTGCACAGCACAGATACATATATTTGGTGGCTGCCCGTGATTTTTCTGACACTTTTCTGACAACATTTCCCACGTTGTCCCTGGCAACACACCAGGGTTCACCTTGTCTGTAGAAAAAAAAGTACTGGCTTCTCAACTACAACTTCTGCAGCTCTGTATAAGTTTGGACATGCTTCACTTCTAGCAGCAGTTTTTCTTTCTCAGCACACCCCACTGATCACAGCCAGTCTGATGCTATTTACATGTAACACTGCTTTATAGAAAATACTGACTTGCACTTGTAACTAACTTGTATCCAATGAAAACAATTGTTGTTTAACACGACGACTGTGGCATAGTGATGCTGTTTTATCATCTGAACCACTCCTGTAATCATAGTCACAACCCATAGTATGATTATACCGAAGATTGGCATCAGGTATTAGACTTTAACAGTTAGAGCACCCAAGTGGAAAGAAAATTGTCTTGAGCCCTTTTGAGACCAATGTGTTTTATTGCCACTTCAAGGCTGTCTATAATGTGCAGCAAAATGACAAAAACAAAACATTCAACATTCATGGCAAAACATTCAATTTTAGCAAAAAACAAAATCTGCAGCACTAGTAGCCTAATCCTTTCTGCTTTTCTCCACTGATGATTGTAGGAGGGAATCCTACTTACCAAACTGATTAACAAGATAAACTGAGGCATTGTGTAAGGTGTTTATTATTATTATTATTATTATTATTATTATTATATAAGAGTTTTTAGGGAGCCCCTCTTCAGTGTTGTCTTTCTCCAGCTGAACTCTCCTGAATCCCAAATTGAAGAGGTGGAATGCCGCGAGGTACTTACAAAGAGAGTTGCATATGTATGCAAAGCCTTTTAACTGTGAAAGCCAAAAACAGTCATGTTTCAATTTTTTAAGTGTGTATTGGCTGTCCACAGGGCAGTACACTCAATTTTCATATTTTAGCATTAATATCCATCAGGGTATTCTTTACCGTGGCTGTGGATAATGTGGCTGTGCTAGTGTCACTAGTACTAGTGTACATATATCCACATGATGTGGCTGTTTTCTGTCCTAATACACTATAAATGTTCTCCAAACTGTTTTATACAGGTTTTGGTATTTTTTGTTCCTAGCCTACAAGGAGGGCAGTAATGAAGCATATAAAGTAGACACATATTTAAACCCTGCTTAATTTTATGTGGTAAAATTCTGTTGTGTATTTCTGCTATAATAAACAAACCACACTTTTAAAGCAGTCGAGGTCTTCACTCTGTCGTCCTTTAGTGATCACATCAAGCAAACTATGAGAAGTGATCATGAGGCAGCGGCATTTGTTTCAACCACCTCCATCTGTTATTTTTTGCAACAACTTGATTTCTAACATCAATAATATCACACATTCACAATTACAACAACAAGACGATAATGTACTCACACACTTGCGTATTGTATCAGTAGTAAACACCAAACAGCAGCCAGTGGATAATTAACCATATCCTTTGTGAGGTATTGTTTTGTTTTTTTCCTTGGCTTTTGGTCATGTTTCAAATAAATCTATCATCTCTTTTTTTTTCTTACTCTGGTATCACATTTGTTTTGAAGAGCATGGAACATGAGAGCCTCTCACAACCCTTGAAAAATAATAATATCTGTTGGACAAGGAAAGTAGTGTCAAGTTGAAAATGAGCAGGTAGACTAGTGAAATGTGTTACATCTGCTAGTTACAGATGCTCCTGGAACGTCCAACACAGTATAGAGAATGTGGCATCTTTATATTTAAAGTTTAACTGTTTTTTGGAAGAAATAGATACTTTGTGAGACTCGTAAAGCAGAAGCTGAGTGATATGAGCCTGATGTTGAAAACGGGTTCACAGATTGTTTGAGCAATCATTCTCTAACATTAAAGCGACAAAATGAAGTTTGTGAGTGCTAATGTATAGTGACAAACTCCTGAATGATAAAGCTGTGGACTTTAAGACAATTACTTTTAAACTGTACGTGGCTATTGCACTAATGTAACAATATCCACTCACCACATGATGCAACAATCACAATCTTTTAACCTTTCCCAGTATCTTTTCCTTACCCCTAAACCCAGCTACACATCATACATGGCATTATTACAGCCTAACACAGCTTATTTTATATATTTTAACATTGTTATATTGTCACTGAAATACTTCTTGTCACTTCCAAGTTCTCCAACGTTCAAATGACAAACCCTCCAGGTTCATGCTCCCATTTCATTACCTCTCAGCGCAGAAATCTGACGTTTTTTTGACAGTAAATCACCTCAAACAGCCATGTCAACTCTGGAAGCTCAAACCGTTTTTTTTTTTTCTATCCTCCAGGTATCTGGAGTCAGTCATTCATACATTTATCTCTTCTCTCCATCTGGTCATATGGTTTGACACCAAGATATATCTCTGACCTTTCAACCCCATATTCCACCATGACCTCTGAGATCCTCAAATACAACACCCCAACTATTAAAATTAAAAATAATTCTATAATGATATAAAAGTATTTTCTATCAGGACTCTATGGGACACCCCTTGAGATGACACCAGCATGGCTAAGTTTATTTCCTCATGAAAGTGACTCCTTAAAACACATTTTTATAGTCTAGCCTTCCTCTAATCCATGCACTTATTTGTGTTTTATTGCAGTATATGGTTGTTGTTGCTATGTCTTGGTTTATTCAGGTGTTTTGTTTTTTTTTTTTTATGTAATTTTTTGGTATTACCTTGCAAGGCACTTTGTAAGCTTTTTATTGTTGTTGTTCTTATTTCTCTTATAACTTAATGGCATTGATGCATCAAATGCTAATATAGATCATGTAAACACAAAAAAACATGTGGTCATCAATCAGTCAATTTATTACAAAATTATCACAAATAGTCATTAAAAACAACAATTCATTCATAAAATACGTACTAGAGGCAGTCCTCAGCTTATAAATGGGGGCCCTTAAACATCGAATAAGAGACATAATTTACATCATAATCTTTAAGGCATCAAATGTTCTAAATAACTACAAAACATATTTTCATCCAAGTTGGAAAACTTGAGAATGTAGATACTAGATCTTCATTGAACTTTAAGTGTTAATAGACCTTAAAAATGCAATGCTTTAATATTAAACAAGAAAAAGAGTTTTCTCCGTGCTTAAAATAACATACATTGGTGTGTTTATTACCAGTGATACGTTCGTCTCCTGTTTCCAAATCAAAAGAAAAGGTTTTTCATTTTGACCATTTATTGTTGTAACCATATCATGTGTTGTTTCAAGAAAAGTCTGTCCCCAAAAACTGCAAAAACACTGTCAAGCACATTCCCTGCTGTGTAATCCCAGCCTTAAAGCCATGTTTACATGTTCCGCATCAAACCCACACTCTGAAGTCGCTCGCCAAAACCTCCTGTTCTCCTGTCCACACAACAACACTCTAAATGCAGTTTACTATTCCCAAAGGTCACTTTTCAGTGACCCATAGTTGTGTTTGGATGTGGGCAAAATAGGACAGATAGATATTTTGGAAAATCCTGAAAATATAATGCACATGCTGGACCTTATTTTGGCTCTAACCACAATGTTTTCTTAATCCTAACCGAACTGTTTTTGTGCTTTAACCTAAACCTAAATCTTAACATCGAAGCTCAAATCTAAACATCCTTTTGTGTATTTTAAAGTTATCTGTGGTATTTTCATGTCTTTTGTCTTGCTGCCTCTAGTCATTGAACCATGAAAAGGTTAGATTTTGATGAGTTAAATCAGTGTCTGCTAAATAACTGTTTGCACACATATCGTCTTTCATTTCATTTAGAAATACTTTACTTACCACATTCCCTTTTGCAATTTTGCTTCTAATAGAATTTGAACCTGGTGTCTCAACATCCATTTCCTAATTAAACAATCTAACAAGATGTGCATATGGTCTAAAACAGCATGATTAAAATAAATGGACTTAATTCTGAGTTAAAGTGAAAAGCACTTACCCTTTTGGTCAAACAATTTTTCGCCTCCGTGTCTAGACCTGCATGCTGCCAAACGCTTGATTAAAATATGTCGGTCATGATGCGACGGCAGCCAAATTCTATATCCATTCTGAACAGTATTAATCTACATAAAGACCACATTCCTTCAGTTTAAATGAAATTTGATCCTGGCTCAGATTAATGTGGACATTAATATGAACACCTTAATAATTTGTAATTCCACTGTGATGGCAGTAGTTAGAATGAAGATTAGAGTCACTAATTCTAGAATCACTGATGTCTCTACAAGTATTAACATTAATTCCACTTAGCCTTTAACTTCATACATTCCTTAAACCCATGTATATCGGTAAATGCAGAGCAGTGTGTCTGAAGCCTAATGACTATTTTCATAGCTATCAGAGCAGCGCTAGGCAGGCAAAGTAAACGAGAGCATCCTCCATCGTCAGCCCTTACGGCAGCTCTCACATCAGCAAGCTGTTTGGAAACATGTAAAAATCAGTGAGAAGTGGCAACACTCCTACAGTTAATTAACAGGAATCTCAGTGTTGGCATTGTAGCAAACATACGGCCTACAGGAGAGGAAGGTTTGGGGAATGAGAAGGGGGGGGGGGGGGGGTGGGGGGGGTGGATGATATTTGCATCTGTCAGTAATTTTAATGAGACAGCCATGCCAGCCATCAGTGTGAGCAGTTGGATGCCATCACATGCATGTGTGACGATGTTTTAGAGAGTGACTAGAGGGGACTGGGGAAAACATGTTACTATAAGCACGCCAGAACAGAAATACACCTCAAAATGTCTGCAAAGCCAGCACAGTTGTAGGCTTTGTCTAATAAATTCTTAAAATGATACCAGATCTAGATCACTGTTCCGAACACCAAATGTATGAGTTTTTTTTTTTTCCCTTTGTCATAACATTACTTTAACCCTTTCATGCATGAATTTTGTGAACCTTAGTCAAGATTTTTTTTTTCCTGTGTGTTTTTATTCCTCTTTAGGCATGAAAAAAACAGTGTGATTGAAAATGTGTAATTGGAGTTACAAAAATGTCCACTCAACTGGACACCATGTGTTTAATTTTTGAAGCAAAGAAACACTTATTTAAAACACAATAACAGAAAGTGATATACTGTGTGAAAACTATGAAATAAAAACATTTTTAATGCAGCTAATCTGATGTTTTCTCACATTTTAGCATACTCTAATACTACTTATTACTCACTTCAGGGAGATAATATGCAAAAAAAAAAAAAAAAAAACTTTTTGTTTAAGAAAACGTTACATCTAAAAACAACTAGTAATTGATTTAAACTCAAACATGTTACTGCAGATCAGGTTTATAAAGAACAGCAAAGTTACAGTAATTGTGTGAATGTCAGTGTATGAGATGGTGCATAAGCATCCACTGTGTTGGCTGATATGCAAATAAAACAATAAAACTCATGAATATACAAGAGAACAGCTGCAGAATAACTGTCAACTGGAATGACCACTGTGCATGAAAGGGTTAATATTAAAATACTGTTACCACACACATTTGATGTACTTTGCATTCTATATCATACTATATACACTAATCAGATGAATAACAATAAAAGTGCTAATTTCATTGCAATGGCATCTTTCACTGGGTTGGATATACACTGCTCGGCCCCCCCAAAAAAGTTGCACATGCAATATCTGAAGGCACCACCTTGGGTTTTGATTCCAGGAGACATTCACTGTGACATCTTTTTTGCCACATATTGCTTATGTCAGGGGTGTCAAACTCAATTTAGTTCAGGGGCCACATCCAGCCTAATATGATATAAAGTGGGTCGGATCAGTAAAGTAATATAAACAATAGGATAAGAACTTTTGAGTGAAAAAAGTAAATTCCGTAAAATAAAAAATACACTTAATATGCTTAAATATCCTACAATACATGCAAAAATACACTTAATTATGCTCAAAAATCCTACAATACACGCAAACATGCACTTAAAATTCCGTAATTAAAATGTTTACATCTACGAATTGTCCTTGAACATAACATGAACAAATATGAACAACCTGAAAAATCTTTAGTAAAATAAGTACAATGTTAACAACATTACGCCTTAGTTTATCATTTATACACGTGAATCACAACTTAGAGATCACAGTGATCTACAAATACACCAAACATTAAATAATAGGGAGACTATTATTAAAATTCCACATACTTCTCTTCAGACATTTCAGATATTCACTTTTTTTTTGTAAAAGACTAGTCTGTAAATGTGAACATTTTTGTGTAATTTTACATTTTTTACACTAAAACAAAGAGACAAATTTACAGTTTTCATTATTTATAGTTTATTATGATAGTATTTTACTGTTCTGATCCACTTTAGAATTAATTGACCTAAGATATTTTAACATCCTTGACTGTTAATATTTTCAGTGTAATTTTTGTATTTCACAAATTCATCCCACGGGCTGGATTGAACCCTTTGGCGGGCCGGATTTGGCCCCTGGGCCACATGTTTGACATTCCTGGCTTATGTAGTCTAAATGGTCTACATGTTCACTGGCTAATATCACTGAAGGTCCCACTGGAATGAAATAATTATAAATTAGTACCTCTTGACCTATCCATGGTCATAATGATATTTATTTTGGACTTTTTACTCCCACCATACTTGTGTGATGTCTTTAGAGACTCTTCCGGAGACAGTTTTGGACAAAAAAATCTCCAGATGTGTTGGAATTTTCATTGTCAATAAATTTAAATATTATTTCTTATTACTTCTTTATGGGTTTTAAAATACTCCTTCTCTCTCTTTGTCTGTCTCTCTGTCTCTCTCTGAGTTACGCAAACATTGACAATTTCTACAGATACTTGGTTCTCACGAGACGGCATCACAAATATATGATCTTACAGAATATGATGCACTGCTATAGATTAAACTACCAAAAGTGGATGGATTGAGCTCAACCCTTAAACACGAATAACAATAAAATGTAACATACACATTCATGCAGCATTAAATGAATCCAAAAACACCACATTTAATAATAAGAATAATAGACACAATGCTACTTTAGACATGGACATTGCTAATAATACTTAAATGATGATTAGATCTCTTCCACTACTGTTACTTGGGAACTGCAGATAATTACAATGCAAACTAAAACCCATATGGATCAAACTAAATTGTTGTACCTCTTTAGAGCGTAGATCACTCATAGTCTCAGTCTTAAGGGGTTTCTTTTATTATTTTGAAGGACATACGTATAAAAGAGTAGCCTTCCACATTCATGCCACTGATTGATTGCAGTTCCTCTTATCTGATGATAATGCCCACTTCTTCACTCAACAGTAAGTTCAAGTTTTCATGAGTGGACCTTATTGATTGAGATACACTTAATGTAGTTGAGTGTAGAGTGGGTGTTTAATGATCTTGCTGTTTGATTCATTCAAGATAAAAGTTTTTTTTTTTTTTTCCCCTCTAAGTAAGTCTGCTTAGGAGATTTAGCATAGGACATTAAGAAAAAGGACGTAGAAATATTTTTAGACTTCAGTAGGATGTGTCTAGTGGTTTGGTTGTGTATTCACCCTCCCTGATTGCCCGTCTTTCTGTTTTCCTCAAGTGTTGGATTGCATCTTTACAGCCATACTGCCAGCTGAATAGTCTGTGACCACGGCTTCCACTCTGACAGATGGAGTGACAGATCTTTGCAAAGAGGTTTTGATCTGGTTCTTGGATATCCTCCTCTGCCCACAGAAGAGCACAGCCCTCGATGGTGAAACAGTTGGTGTTTTTCAAAATATTGGAGTGAAAAAAAAAAAAAAAAATCCTCTGTTTTTGTTAAGAGTGTAACTAGGCATGGCCAAACCAAATGAGCTTAAATTCATCTTAAGAGGCCTGAATTGTCTCTAAGCAATGGTAACATGTGAAAATGTAGGAGGTAAACTTTGTAGATGGTAAATTACTAAAACAATGATTTGCTTTCCTCTAACCACACGTTGGATCTTGACGCAACAGTTGTGAGGCACATTTGGCTCTTGTCTGTTTATGGTGTTGTACCTATATGTGTGCAGAATTTATTTAGTTTTAAGGGTTACAACACGGTATTCAAAATGTCTGACGGGACATTTTAGAGACAATTTGACAGATTAGTGTTGTTAAATTACCCACATTTTTACTTTTAAATTCATTTTTGCTTTAGTTGGACCATAAGGGATTATCCAAAACAAGGAGCTACTTTATATTGAAATAAACATTGGAATGGCAATTAGGGATGCAAATTATCAGTTAATCCATTAATCATTAGTTGGTTGACCTTATCGATCGATTAACGATTAATTGATAAGTGGCGATTTTCCTGAGAACCTGAATTTCTCTTTCAATACGGTCTATAAGAATAAAAGCTAAATACTGTTTATATACTTCATGAAAAAAGCATGTCATATTCCTAATGATTGATTATTGAACCACTGGATACAGTCAGTGTTTCCTGTGGAATTCATCTGTTGGTGTGACGGTGTGTAATAGGGGAGGCACACGTGTGTTTCGTCGGTGGGGAGGGCGGTTACTTGGCCGCACACACACAGTTCGGTCATGGGATGCGTGTGTGTTGGTTGGGAACCACACGTGTGTGTGGGTCACTTTCCTTCCTACTTACAATACTATAAGGAAACGGGATGGTGCAGTCCATGCCCCCGCAGAAGTGAAAACGAAACTTTTCTCTCATTTATCTTTTCCCCACCTCCTGAAGCTTCGCAAACCTGTGGCCCGCATCTGTAGCCTGGAGGATGTTTTCGACTTCGGTCTCACTGACCATGGACTAGACCAACCTCCAGGGAAAACACTCTGATACGACTCTGCATTTATGTGTGTATTTACAGGGTGGGGAAGCAAAATTTACAATATTTTGAGGCAGGGATTGAAAGACAGTGTATGACCAATTAGTTTATTTAAAGTCATTAGAATTTATTTGCCACAAGAAAACTGACATAATAGAAAATGTTTTTATTCTATGTGTCCTCCTTCTTTCTCAATAACTGCCTTCACACGCTTCCTGAAACTTGCGCAAGTGTTCCTCAAATATTCGGGTGACAACTTCTCCCATTCTTCTTTAACAGTATCTTCCAGACTTTCTCGTAATAGTTTTGCTCATAGTCATTCTCTTCTTTCCATTATAAACAGTCTTTATGGACACTCCAACTATTTTTGAAATCTCCTTTGGTGTGACGAGTGCATTCAGCAAATCACACACTCTTTGACGTTTGCTTTCCTGATTACTCATATGGGCAAAAGTTTCTGAAAAGGTATGGATAATAGTGTTCGGTATGATTATGACATCAATATATGTTTGGTTTCAAAACAATTGACGTAGTGCCTGCTGAGAAAAAACAACAAAATATTCATTGTAAATTTTGCTTCCCCACCCTGTATTTAGGGGTGCACCGCTCCCACAAACAGACCGGCCTGTTTGTGTTTGGCTCCACCATGTCCATAAAGCCATTCTAACTCATCAACGCCATGATCCGGTTTGATGACTGGCTATCCCAGCCGCGGTGTCGCAGCGCAGACAAACCAGCGGCCTTCGGACAGGTGTGGACAAGGGCAATTAACCGACAGTTAATAATTTAATCAAGCCAATTCTTATCGAGAGTCGATTAATTGTTTACATCCCTAACGGCAATCAATTAAAGTTCGCTCTCTGATGGGACATTACTGTGTTTTGACCCTTAAGGTGATTCTTGGTGGTAGTTTAGCTAATGGTTTATTGTAGGATGAGTGTGTCGTATGAACCATTTTGTCATAGCTGACCGTGTAGTGACTGACATCAGTGTGTTGGACCTAAATGGCAGGACCTGATCCTCTGTAAGTTTTGAGCTTTGCACATATACGTACAGCATTTATGTCAGAAGCATTGTCACCTTTTGGAAGGATTCGTATGGTTTAAAGGGGTCATATTTTGCTAAACTCACTTTTATCAGTCTTTGGTACATTTATTTGTGCATTTGGGGACCCTAATTTGAACCCACCAGGTGCTGCAAAACTATCTTTATATTCATTACATCACAGCATTTGCACATATAAGGTCAAGACTTCCGACGAACATTTCTCAGAGTACGCCATAATTGTTTATCAGCAGCAGCGGTTGTAGTAAAAACTGAAAACATGTCCAAACTTCGAGCCGATTACCTAAAATGTTCAGTTGTCAGTTAATGAACACAAGTGGCTGAATGGGACAGAGAAGCACAGCCAACCACCTGGAGGGGGTGGGACTTGAAAGTGGCTCATTTGCATTTTAAGGGCCAGCGCTCAAAACGACCTTTCTGGTGTCATTACTCAGAAATAGGGTTGAAGATGGACCTGTGGAGTTGAATTAATGAAGAATTCAAACCCAAGCAGAGCATTTACAGTTTATGTAGACCACAGGGAAATGTTTTAAAATGCATATTTCCCTTTAAAAAAGCAAAATATCACTCCTTTAAGTAAGTGATGGTACCAGAGTAGAGCCTAGGATGAGGACGAGGACTCATCCAAAACAAATACTCTTTTTGCGTTCGTATCTGGTAGGAATAGGTCATTTGTACATAAGAAGTTATTTTATCTTATTTTTGTTTTTATTTTCTTTGCACATTTTATGGTAGTTTTATTCTACCCCTTTTTTCACTAAAGTTTTTACTGAAACTTTATAAAGACATAATCAGCAAAAACAACAAAAAGCGAACAAACAAACCTTGCTTGGGTACACTACACAATATTACATTCACATTATTCAGTCCTTCCACCATTCCAGGTTCTGTAATCAGTCCATTTATTCCATTTTTTGTCCATTTGTGCTTCTTGTAGTCGCAGTTTGAGTTATTTTTTCCATTATATATATTCCTTCAATAATTGCGATCCATCGGTCCTTTGTTGGTGGTTCTGTCTTTCCCCAGTTCCTTGTAATAGCTTTTTTTGCAAGCCACTAAAAGTACCTTAACCAAGTATGTGTCGTTTCCCATTACATTTCCATCAGACAAGTTACATATTCTACCATATTACCTTTATATATTTTATTTGATATTTTATCCTTTTAGCTTTTATGCTACAAAACCGAGACCTGGATAACTATATTTTATTCTATCATGTACCATTGATCGAATGACAATAAAGCTGAGTCTGAATATTCACAATATCAATGAAAGCATAGAGACATGGTGAAGAACTACCACAGCAAACTTTGCTCAATTTTATACTCCAACCCTTAATTTGAAAGAAAACTGAACTTGAACATCCAGTCTCCACTTAAGCGTATGTACATGAGAGATCCAATAAAAACAAATGTAATGGTCTGTTTTGTTAAGTTTAAGGTGTGGTGATTGATTCATTATGTCAACTCATGCACTGTGTAATGCACAAAAGAATATTCTACCCTAAAAGTTTGTGGTTTTCTGCTGTTGTTATGCCAAAAACCCACTGTCGCCCAATCTTGTATTGCTGTATTTATCTATGTTTGCTTTGATCTGGATCAGTCAGTACAAATACACAAGTGATTATGAAGTGATAATAACATCTACAAGGCTCCAGACTTTGATAAACTTCAGTATGATCCATATGTAGAATGTGTGATTATAAAATCTCCTGAATATAATACAAGTAAAGATGCAACACAAGTCAGGTGTTTCGTGAACGATGGGACTTAGGTAATCATCGTCCCATTAAAATAGTGGGTTTTATGTGAACAGAAAAAATTCAAAATGTAGGGGGAAGGAGGAGATTGTGGACCAGGCAGTGACTTGGGGAAAAAAAGGCAAGACATAGGATCATAATGTTACAAAGAAAGCTTGAGGCTGTGAGCAAATGTCTGAGGCAGCTAATCCCATTTTGTGTTCCTTGTACAGAGTGATATGTGTTCTGTGAATGACTTTACATGGGATGAGCTGTAATTTAGTGTTTGTGCAAATATGTTTTTTATAGATTTCAGTCCTGATGTTAGTTGTGGGAGAAATTATGAGGTCCAAATTTCATTTAATTGATTGATGGATTTATTTCAAATATGATTGCCAAAACAGAAGAAAAATAAATAAAACATTTAAACATAACACATATTTGAAAAGGAGTGAGAAGAAGCATAATTTATAAACTCCCACCCCTTCTCCTTAAATAATTAATAACAATAATAAGCTTCCTAGTCTAAACGTATCTATACTCTAATGCCTGATACTTACTGTTAATTAATTTTGTTTCTGGCTTTATATTATTACGAGCAAGTATAATATAATTTACATAAACACATAGTACAATAACACATATATATGTACACACACACATCTATCTATCTATCTATCTATCTATCTATCTATCTATCTATATATATATATATATATATATATATATATATATATATATATATATATATATATACCATACTTAGCCTATGGTTTTTACTCCTCTGCCAACTTTTGGCCAAAGGGGTATTGTAATCATTTTGTTGTCCATCTGTCCGCCATTCAATGACACAATCGCACACAATCACATTGTCTGAGGAATGCATCATACAGGGGTTGGACAAATAATGGAAACACCTTCACCTCAAGATGATAATGCCCCAATCCATACAGCTAGAATTGTTAAAGAATGGCATGAGGAACATTCTAATGAAGTTGAGCATCTCGTATGGCCGGCACAGTCCCCAGACCTCAACATTATTGAGCATTTATGGTCAGTTTTAGAGATTCAAGTAAGACGTCGATTTCCACCGCCATCGTCTCTAAAAGAGTTGGAGGGTATTCTAACTGAAGAATGGCTTAAAATTCCTTTGGAAACAATTCACAAGTTGTATGAATCAATACCTCGGAGAATTGAGGCTGTAATTGCCGCAAAAGGCGGACCTACACCATATTAAATTATATTTTGTTGATTTTTTAAGGTGTTTCCATTATTTTGTCCAACCCCTGTATATCTGCACCAAATTTATACTATGGATGCATCTTAGCGTGGAGCAGAAGCCTATTGAAAACAGGTGACCTTGACCTACTTTTTCAAGGTCAAATTACCTTGTGTAGTTATAATATCTGAGTACTTTCAAATATAAATATGTGTGTAATAAACTTTCCACAAAGACAATCTAATCTAAATTATAGGGCACTAACTTTAAACAGAATCTTACACTATATTATTAAAAATGTGCAGTATGTTATGTTCACAATTTGGATGTTAGTTTCTGATGGTCTTTCAGGTGGATTATATTTTCTCTTTTCTTTGGTGGAGTCATTGGAGTGTTTATCTGTTTCACTTCTGATTAATAATCTAATCTGTAAGCATTGAGAAGATTGTGGTTTTCTCAAGTCTGTATTTCTGGACTTGGCTTGAGGCTGTTAGTTTTAGCCAATATAAAACACACCTGTCAGGTTGATTTAAATGTTATTTCATGGTGAATTCTTACCATTTGGTGTTGCAACGCTCCCACTGAGATTATCATCCTTAATTTTTTATATTTTTTTCTCATCTTTCATCATAGTTTTCCTCTTCTCTGAGATGATGAAGGTGCAAATCTCAAGGCACTGAAACCTTCGTCAGGTGTCAAACACACTATGACCAGACAAACATTCACTGTTTAGCACCTCAGTAGCACCTGTACAGCCATTCATGTTACATCCAAGGCTACCAGAATACAGTTAGCAGCTAAAGGACACTGACCAACCTGAGAATCAACCTTTTTTCCTCTCAGTCTGGACTCATTTTGTACCTACAGTACATGTGCAACCAAACCAAAATGAAAATCCTCCCAGTCTCATTTATGGAAGCTGCAAAGAGCACAGAAGTCTGTTCTTATAGCCAGAGTTGCTTTATACTTTCTGAGCTTTTTATGAAAGGGACATTAATTCTTGATGATACTCAAGTAAAATAAATAACAGTTGTGCACTTTAACAATGGATACCACCTTCTGTAAAGCCGAAAAATTGGAGAAGTCGGAGCTACTGTAGAAATATGGCAGATTCCATGAAAAGCATCCCCCTCCCACTGTAGATATAAACAGTTCATTCTAATGTAAACACAACAATGCAATACACTAATGAAAACATATTTATGATTACTACTGCTATGATAGTCCACTGGGGAGCTACCACGGTCAAGTCTATTAATGTCGAGTGCTACTGATTTTGACATTTGCATCGTCCCATTCATCCTCCCCAGGTAATGTGGGGTATATGTTCGTGTGGTAGTGTGTGAACAGAGGCTCCTCTACTATCTACTGTTGCACCTGGTGTATTTAATAAATGAACAACAGACCTCTTTGTTAAAGAGATCAGAGCAGCAGTCATTTGTATCTCACTGAACCGGCAGTGCGATTTCCACTGGTGACATACCTCATGGTAATTATTGATGAGATTGTAACGGTACAATGATTACACACTTCTGGAAGTATATGGTTCCTCTGATTAAATTTAGAATTCGGGCGATGTTGTAAGATCTAAAGGCGCAACACAGACTGCAAATGCTCACAGTCATTCCAAATTTCACTTCTATGCCCGTTTGATGCTGTTTTCATAAATTATTGATGCTCCCGTCCTCCTCCTCCTGCCCTGCCTCCAACTTCTTCATCCTGGGAGATTATCAGTGAGAGCTCCTCTGTAATTCCAACAAACAGCTACCTCTTTTGTTCCCATCTGTTCGGCGTACAGGCAGGAGCGGTGAGAGCCTCTGTCATGTTGACGTGAGGACAGACTGGAGTAGACACCTCCAGCTGTACCGTCTGTACCTGTCCCACCTGGAGCACTATGGATACTGTTATGCGGTTTCGTTCAGCAGGTGTTAATGTCAGAGAATTGACGGCTTTATTCTGCCGTCTCGGACATATCACGGCAGCGACTATGTTTCTGTCCTACAAAGGAATCAATATGGAGATAAAGCTGTAAAAGACAGTGACAAATTAACTTTTTTTTTTCCTACTCTAGAAAGTCCAGCAGCTGTTAAACTGAGAAGGGTGAAGGATTGTAATTGTGATGTCGGTGGTGGATGGCACTATGGACAGAGGAAAGTTTTCCAATTAAAAGGATCTGTAAAGGTGTCAGAACCTGGAAAAAAATACAATTAGTCCCTGCAGTGGATGAAGCACACAGAGGCTTAAAGGCATTTACTGAAGTTAAAGACAAATGAAGTTGTACTGTTGCATTGTATTTTCTTGTTTCCTCGACACATTAAAGTGTATATAATTCAGTGTATGATGTATTGTCCACATATGAGTCTAGATTTACATTCAAATCCAAATTACACGGATTAATGATTTGCTTTAAACTAGGGTTGTAATGATGTCAGTGTTACAATTAATTGCGATTTTAAACATCACGGTTAATTAATCGTCAAGGCTGCCAAAAACCATCTCATAAGTACAGTAGATTAACCCTTAGGTGTCCACGGTCACGGCTCTGTGACTGAATCACATGACATATTCAACATGCCGTAGCATCGGAAGTCGATCACATAGACCACTGAGGACAATTGCATTTGAAAGTGCAGACTTGAAACACTCTCCCACTTTATATTTGATGTTGATAGAGCAAATAGAACTGGAGATATGACGTTTTGAAACTGGAGTAAACAAGCGATATAGTTTTATTATAGTGATATAAAGCAAACATTATATTTCTGACTATATCTTTGTCATTTTTTTGTCCCTTTTCAACATGGAAAAAACTGGCCTAATCTGTGGATTGTAATTCACAGACTGTATTAGCATTACAGGTAAGGGTGAGAATGACCCCCATCTGAACCAGATGCGGAAACTGGGGTGAGAAAACGGGAGAAAACATCTATGTAAAGATATGCTTTTATGTCAAATATTTGAGGATAGTTTTAATTTATTACAATTTTGATTTTATGTACCTTACATTTGGAACAAATATTCATTTTTAAAATCTTTGAAAAGGTTCGTTAAGCATCTTTGTGTTATTTATGCAATAAATTAAATGCATTTTTCGAATTGGATTTTATATGTTTTGTGTGTTTTTTGGCCTTTTGTGTTGATATAGTAGGTTAAAGTGAAAAAATAATAGGCAGATGAGATAGATGAAGTTGTGCTGAAAAAAAAAAAAAAAAAGACAGCAAACATGGGTATAATAAACATTTCTTTATATAGTATATAAAGGCAAAATCAAAAGTACTCAAAAATGGCTAAAATAGGCTCAGACTCCTAAGGGTTTAGAGCGGAACCATAGACACTCCAATATGCACTACCTGCACGCAACGAAAGCAACATTACAGAAGCACTGTACTCAACATTCCACGAGTGAAAATGACAGAGAAAGAACAAGCAATCGACCATCTGTCTGAGACTGACAGTTCAGAAATTCAGACTGTAAATATATTTTCGATTCGGGCTCACTTTTGTTTCCATACAGTTTGCATTCGCTACTGTCATCTACGCAGCTTCAGCCTACTATTGTCCAACCCATTCACAACCATCTGCCTACATAGCTTTGGTAGAGTAAGGCCATTCTTCTCCAGCAATTCAGACTGTCATACAAGCTTCAGGAGGGTGAACTGGTGAATTGATGCAGTAAATACAGTCTGATCACAAGGCAAACTGCATAAAATAGTCTGATGCTTCACAACAGAGGGAGGCGTAGAGGAATTAGTTACGCATGTTAAGTTTTAGTTTCACTTTCGTGGGGGCGCGGTCCATGCCGCACCCCCACGTATACACCCTCCCGCAAAATAATTGTAGTTGTCGTGAAACTGCGATTATTTCTCTGACAATAATTGTAGTGCCAAAATCTCTAATTGTTACATTCCTACTTTAAACACATTTCTTCATGTTGCCATTAAAGTTGCACTTGGGTAAGTGTTTCATAGGCAAAGACAGATTCAAGGTAGCTTCGCCAGCCATTCCTCTATTGCAATGAGAAATCTGTCTGGAATCGCGGGGCTTGAATCCAAATATGAAGGTGGGACTAACAGCACAGCGCTGAGTAAACCAATCACAGATAAGATGGACATGACGCTTTTGTCAGAGAAACTTAAGAATACAGGGTGTAATCTGTAATTCAATCCTTATTTATGAATCAAGTAAACAACCGACAACTGTTGTAAAGACATTTGCAGACTTGGAACTGACTTTGACTCACAAATAAAAAAAAGTTTGTGCGTATTGCGCATTGTGAAACACCCGCCCCCAAGACTTGTGATTGGTTCAGTATAGAATAGATTGTGCATATTTCACAGCAACTGGCCCAATTCCAGACTGTTCTACTGTAGTATTGAATATACCAAGAAAACCAGATGGCTGGTCTGGCTAGATTCAAGGTGTTGCACAGAGAAGACAAAAAAAAATAAATAAACCAGTTTACAAAACTAAGCTAAAAGATCTTAAGAACAGGATGAGTCTGTACATTGATAAGCATCTAGTTTCAATATTCACATCGCAGCTAACTGCCTAGTTACACCCATCAAACACACAGACAGAAGTTGATTATATCCAAAGTACATAAAGTCTATGAGTGGACAGAGGAATGGTGGGTGAATGGGTGGGTCAGTAGTTAGTTCAACACAGGCTAGTTCATCAACCATTTCAGGTCAGTCAGTCTCACACTGCTGCTATCTTGTCGGCTGTTACAGTTTTCATTTAATGGGCAGAGCAGACGGCAGAGGATAATCTTCCCATGACCGTGCAGATGAAGAAGCACAGCTATGTTTCATAACGGAGCACAATTATGTTTGCAAACTACTGAGGCGTCTGCACTCTGACCTTGTGCCGAGTATCTCTCACTTGCCCACTGGTACACTCTCAGAAGCCTGTTTTCTGTCTGCAGCTGCAGCGGCTAATTGATCTGGGAGAAAATATATATATATATGTATATTTTGGGAGGTAGTCCATTAATTCCCCCCCCCCCCCCATTGTTGACAAAACAGTCTGTCAAACAGGTCAATACTGTATGTATGACAGTAATCTACAATTAGTGAAATCTGTTACTTTGGACAGCCTGATAACTTGTTCCTGATGGTTTTCCTAAATGTAACAGCCCTGTGTCTACAGAAATAATTGCTGCTTCAGGCAATGTGATACTTGAATTTTCAGTGAATATGTTTACTCCGTCAATGTGGGTCACATAACACCTGTGAGTATTTGCAGTACAGTCTGACAGCACATTAAACTGCTGCCTGCAAAATTTCAGTTAATTCTACTCCTGACCAAAACTATTGTGAATGCAGCCCATGTTAGCTGATTTTATATGGTGGTGTTATATTTGTGCAGTTGGTGATTTACATCTGGGTGACTCTTTGTATGTTCTGTCATAGCAATCATTTTAATAGCTGTCATGTTTTTTTTCACTCTGGACCAAGAGGTTAATTCGTTGAGGCCTTAAACCGCCTCCTGTAATATTATATCAGCATTTCACATGTGTATTTGTGACTTTTCATGCATTCTGTCACATAGAAATTATGCTACAAATTACAAAATCTATTACAGTACTTTTTGTAATAAAGTGCAACATTTTCCCCACTAAGGAATGATGTTACACAAAGTTAAACTGAAGTATACATACTCTGACATAAAAGCACAGATTTCTGTCTTATCTAGATATTGTCACATGCAATATATATGTATATATATATATATATATATATATATATTATATATATATATATATATATATATATATCAATTGATTTAGCCAGCAGTTCTGATATTCTAATGCATTTTAGCACATTACATGGTTACAATACCCTCCTCACCTTCAGTCTGAAGGGTAACGAAAAAATACTTGCAATTAAAGATTGGTAGCATATCAATGTAATTTCTATGATATGTGTTTTGATGAGTACTTCTCTAGACTAAAACAGAGGTGATTTAGGGAACCTCTACACACAAACCCAAGCTTAGCAAAGAGCTGACATCAGACTAGAGCTGCATAGTATATTGTTTGAGCATCGTCATCACGATGTACGTTTGCGCAATAGTCACATTGCAGATTCTGCAATGTAGGAGGAAAATGAACTCAACGTGTTCTCATTTTATTTCAACCTGGGTGCCTAACACACTGCACACACAGCAATCCACCAATCACAATCGTTCTTAATCAGTTTGCCGAAGCAGACCACGCCCCTGCACATAGAGTAAGTTGCAGGCAATGACATTAAAAAATGAGCAACAAACAAGAGAAAATCACCAAAAACAAAGACTTGGTGCCAAAAAAAAAGCAACATCAGTTATCTGGAATTATTTTGACTACAAGAAGGATGATGTTGAAATGTGTTCTGTGTTGATCGTGCACCTGTTGCCACAATGAGAGGTAAGGCAACTAATGTGTTTGACCATTTACGTTGGCGCCACACAGCTATTATATCCTCCTGAGTATTTTTTCATATCGCAAAAGATTTGCAGGTATAAAAAAATCGCAATGTCAGTTTTTTCCAATATCGTTCAGCCCTATATCAGACACACATCTGCACTGTTAGCATGCATGTGCAAGTGATCTCTAGAACAAAATTATCACACCGTTGAACAGATATAAAGACAAATCCCAAAGTGATGCGTAGAGAAACTTTTCATTGTCAAAACATGTTTAGCTCCACTGCACATGTGCTCTCAGTGAATGTTTTAACACAAGCTTTACAAATGTTTATTTTCCTTGATATGGCAGAGATTACTGTAATGCGATAAAAGTGCACCATATTGAACAAGAACAACATTCATAGGAGGTCAGCAGACTGTGTGGCCTGTACACAGATTGTCATATATTCCTATCTGGGAGTTCATGAATAAAATCTACTGTTTGGTTATTAAATGAAAGGATGATGTAAGATGTGTTAGAAACGAAGATGCTTGAAACACACACAAACCCTCTGGACCAGTGGGTTGCAAAGATAGACGGTCAGGATACAGCATTCACTCTGAACAGGCCTGTCCTGCAGCTACAGTATGTGCACACTTTGTCAACCATCAATTTATAAAAAGCTGTGGAAAGTCTGTGGCAAACAAATATGGAAGCAACTCTCAAGATACCAAAAGCAGAAGACTCTACATGTGACACTGTTGCAGCTGCCATGAAGTCTGTCCTTAAAACTCATCACTGCACATGGGTTAGTGTTGTTTTTCTACGTCTCTTTGTCTAAAAAAAAAAAAAAATAAAAAAAAAAAAAAAAAAAAAAAAAAGAAGCTATGAGAGTTCTGGCAGAAGACAAATTGATGTAGGGCTGTGGTCACAACCAGTGAGCCAATCATCAACTGCAGAGTTACGAAAGCTGAGAGGCGCAAGACGAGCCAATTTGTGCATCCTTACTTCACCTGATGCAAGAAGCTTAACATAACACAGACAGAGCCACATGGGTAAAAAAAATAATATAGTAAGTGTAGTGTTCACTTTCTTTTTAGCATTTTGCAGTACAATAAACAGAAGTCTGCAAAAAAGGGTCTTTACTTTTTTCACTCCAACAGCCGACCCGGTTCTTGGTTGTGCTTGTTGTGTTCGGCCATCTTCCTACTCCCTGTTCCCCTCGGCAGCCATAGTAGATGACTGAGGGCAGAGTAACACTGCCATCGCTAATCTCCCCTACCCATGTTTTATCACCATGACAGAGGAAAGAGTTGTGATAAAACACTCCACCGGATGAGTAATCCTTTTGACAAAATTGCAAACAGTGTTTATTTTAACACCTTTGAATGCAGCACAGAGGAGAGGCTTCATATCTGGAATAGAAGCACACACTGGCAACCTGGACACATTTCTGAGAACACTGGCCTTGACTTTTTTTTTTTTTTTTTTTTTTTTTTTTTTTCAGAACTGGCGTCCACAACAATGCATCTGTGTTGGCAGAGTGCTGTCATCTTAGTCTGAGATATCATAATTTATTATATTCTACAAAGCCCAGATAAAAGACTGTGGTGACATTTTTGCCTTAGTGCTTGAATCAAGTTGTCTTAGATGTGTTTAGCTTTGATACTTCCACAAACAACACTCATACAAAGAAATAAATACAACGTTATTTTCAAGACAAGAGTCAAGTGCAACAACTTGACTTGCAGTGAGCAAGGTATAGTTAGTACATGACATGAAGCTGTATAAAAAAAAAAATAAAATAAAAAAAAATAAAAAAACTACCATAAGAAAGCATTTGATTCTTCACTACAAAGAAACATCTATTTGCAAGCGGTGGCAGATGGTTAAGTATGTATGCAGGGCTGAGGCAGCGTTGTGGAGTGGATATGATGCTTCCATTTAAAATGTGTAACTGCACAAGCATAACAGTATACAATAAAGGAATGGACAGAATATTCACCCATCACATTCGGTCACTTTTATCACACATTAATCACACTCATGGGGATATTTTATTCAGCTTCAGTAATGAGGTCTGCGTTAAAAAAACATAAACATATCACCATCATTAATAAAACATTACTTATAGCCTTGTTCCATGTATCATCCTTAATCTTAAGCTCCTTTTACTTAAACATTGTTGACTTGATGTTTTAATTTATAATATGCGATGTTGTGTAATCTCAATGTATGAATAAAATGTAGCCTAATTATTAGCTTCCAAATGTTCTAAGTATTAGTGAATGGACATTATCTACAGTGACTTTGTTTGCATGTGCAGCTATAATGGTAAGATCAGCCTCTTTTTGTTGTTACTGTGTGGAACAGTAGTGGTTATAAACAAAATACCCCAGAGCCAAAGTAAAACTCTATTGGATTTACTGTTATGACTGTCTATGTTTTAAGTCAGCACATGGGATATCTATAACTGTGGTTCCCAACCTTTTTTGGCTCGTGAACCAATTTTAACATCACAAAATTTCTGGCGGACCCCAGACATTCAAAATAGAGACTTTTTTGACTCAAATTTATTTGTTTTTGATCATGTAATAGTTTGCTATACTATGTTGCACATAATCGTTAATTTTAGATGACATTTATTGTACATAATGTATATTATTATGGACGGAGGCAGAAAATCCAGGTGTAGATTACTGCACAAAGTGAGAATTTGATTTTCCTTGGTCAGGATATGTACAGTCAGTCCAGCTTGGATTTACAAGGCTGACAATTAATACTGAACAACAAGAACTCAAACTATGAATTATGAAAGAGCTGCAGCATCTGAAACCGACCACAATGAACATTGACAGATAAACAGTACCACAGTGCTTCAGTTTCAGCTTCACAGTTTGTCATGTCTTTTATGGATTGTGACTGTCTCTCTCAACTCACCCATATGTTTTTTATCAGTAAGTTTTTTTTTTATTTGATCAATTGCTAGAAATTCAGGCGACCCCATTTGAATTCCAGGCGACCCCACGTGGGGTCCCGACCCCAAGGCTGAAAAACACTGATCTATAAACTTCTAAACATTTTCATTTTAAAAGAAAAGAAAAGACAAGGCCGAATTCTCTGTGTGATTTTTGATGCTGTATTATTGAATGATACATGGCCTTCACACACTGAATTTATTAATAAATAATGACTGTTAATGCAAATATAAATAAATAAACGTATGACTAAAATATTACTAATTTCAAAACGGTTGAGGAGTTTGTAAATCAGAAAGATGCACTGAATCAATCCACTACATTGAGATGAGCCAGTTGAGGTGGTTTAGGCACCCAGCAGGGATGCCCCGGGCGCCTCCCTTTGGAGGTTTACCAAGCACAGTCAACTGCCAAAGGCCCCAAGGCCAATCCAGGATTGCTGGAAGGATTATTTTCTCCCAACTGGCCTGGTCAGGGCTGGAGATCCCCAGGGAGAGCTGAGGGAGGGTGCTTTAGCTGGGAGGTCTCAGTGTCTCTATTCTCCCTCTTCTCATGACCAATTCTCCAATGGACCGAGCAGTTTGGAGAAAGGATGGATGGATAAATATAATAGAATTCCACTGAAATTAGACTAAACATAACATAACATATCACAACATATGTACTTTTAAGTCAGTAAAGCTGAAACAGACTGCTTTTCACACTTGATTGTCACAATACCAGAAATATGATGATAGCCATTACTAATACCTAACACTGTTATTGGTGCATTAGTGTGAGGACTATAAACTTTCTACTCATTTTAACAACTAACTGATTATTGGATGTGGTTTGAGACTGTCACTCATTTGTAATAGTGGTCACAAAATAAGATAGAACACATGACTAATACTGTATACTTTCATTAAGATCTTAGATTGAAGACTATAATCTCTCTCTACACCCTCTATTTAAAAATGTCCAAATAAGTTTCACTTAATTGCTTTGCAAATGCACTTACCTTAACCCTAACCCTGCATAATATTAGGCATTATTATGCAGGGTCCTCTGGCAAACATTCATGACAGCTGAACTTGCCTACAGTTATATTACTAGCCCAGTTGCTATTAAAATATTTCCTTTGGTTTTATTTCATCATTATCATCTCTATGTTTTTGAACAACAATGTCAATATTTTTCAGTGCATGTGGTTTTCATTATTAGGTAGGTGGTTGAGGTGAATGTTGGATCAACAAAAGCCAGAATTTAGTCATAACAGACCACAGTACACATCCTAACAGCTATACATTTAGGAGTACACAAGAGAAGCAATTTAGTTTTTTTTTATTATTTATTGCAAAATCTTAGTCGATATTAAATCCTTCCTGATTTACATGTATTTTCTAACCAAACAAGTGCTTTAATGCCTAACTCTAACCATAACCATCATCATTAGTTATGTAAGAATATGATATGTGACGGAAATTGCCACACATGGTTAAACATTAGAACTTGGATATACAGTACATGTATATACACATTGTTTGGTCTTTATATTTTTATCACAAATGTTGAAACATTACATCCCTGTTTTGCACAATACACAGTAGCATTATTTTATCGGGGCCAAGAAGGAGCTGTTCTGTGTTGTTCTATTCTTTTTGAAGTGGTTTAGACTCCTCGAGGAACCTCTCCAATTGTAAAAATGAAGTGTTGCCAAAGTTGTAGCAGCTTTAACTGATTACATTAGAACTCCAGCCTGAACTCAATGGAGACCAAGCAGCTCCGTTCACTCAATGACATTTCTCCAAAGCATTTTTCCCCACACAAGTTATCCATTAGTATCTTTACAGTCTGCTGTGAAACCACTCAGGTAGTCTACTGGCCCGTTTAATGGTCCTGAAAACAAAAGCATAGACTTCTTCCATCGTAAGGTCCATTAGAGAACAATGCTCAATTCTGACATTCACGACATCCACTAACCCACGTCTACATCAGCAAAGCTGTTTGTCATCCCACTATTCCGTTGTAGGCTGTTTGATCCCTAAACAAACATTCTCCTTTCCCCACTATTCATTTTTCAAACCATGCTATAATATTCTCCCAGACAGTGAGCGCTACCCGTACATGCTTCCTAAGTGGGAGAGCACCAGTGCATTCCATTAGCCTCTTGAGTAGAGTGTTAACCTTAGCCTTTGTAGCGTAGCAGAAAATAGCTCTGAGAGAGGACTGTGTCACTTTCCTTGTTCGCTGCAGTTCCTCAGTAAAAGTGCACTGCTCTCACGAATGCTTTTAAAGTCAAAACCTGAGGCTCCATTGTTCTTTGTTCTCAATCAATAAAACATATGCCTCTACACGATGATGTTTCTTGAATATTTAATCTCACCACTTGTTTCCTTTTATCTGCCAAATCACTGAAAAAAAAACAGATCATGAAATGTTTGCTAGTTGGTGACTTTGAATTGTTTTCCTTTATACGCCCCATTTGAAGCAAAGAAACAATAAACTCTGAATCACAAAGGGATTGGAGCAGGCTGCTGAGTGGTTTTCTGTATGTTGTTTGCATCCATTCTTATACCCAATACTGCTGAAGTTACAATACCACATGCTTTGTATCATCTCATTATTAGAAAATGGTGCTAATGAGATGGAAATGTATTTCACATGTGCTATCTCTGAGTTCATGTACACTGCCATAAAATTAAAATTACTGCAGATTTTGAATGTAAAATTGTACAGTAGGGAAAGAGGGGTTTGGATTTATATTTGTAGATGTCAGTGAAGGTTAGGTCTGTGGTTCACAGAATTATTAAGACATGTGTTATTGTAAAGCCCTTTGTGACAAATCCTGTCACCTGACCTGTGCAAGTAAGACCTCCTTAACGGTAAAGGCTGAAATGGCTAGGCAGAGTAACATGTTGTCACCAGACTGACAATATTTTGGTACCTAATGGCCAAGACATTGCACATACTACTAATGGCTAAACTTACTGTGGTACACAAGAAATATTCTGAATACCAGCATCATGCTCTTTTTGGGGTTTTATTATATATGACACACATTCACTGCATCATTTAACATTAATTGTCAAGGTCAAGTTTGTTTATATAGCACATCTGAAGATTAAGATTAAGATTCTTTATTTTGTCAGTATACAGGTTTGGGAAGCAAAATTTACAATGAACATTTAGTTGTTTTTTCTCAAGCAGGCACTACGTCAATTGTTTTGAAACCAAACATATATTGATGTCATAATCATACCTAAACACTATTATCCATTACCTTTTCAGAAACTTTTGCCCATATGAGTAATCAGGAAAGCAAACGTCAAAGAGTGTGTGATTTGCTGAATGCACTTGTCACCACCAAAGGAGATTTCAAAACATAGTTGGAGTGTCCATAAAAGACTGTTTATACTGGAAAGAAGAGAATGACTATGAGCAAAACTATTACGAGAAAAGTCTGGAAGTACTATAAAGAGAATGGGAGAAGTCGTCACCCGAATATTTGAGGACACTGTGCGCAAGTTTCAGGAAGCATGTGAAGGCAGGTTATTGAGAAAGAAGGAGGACACATAGAATAAAACATTTTCTATTATGTCATTTCTTGTGGCAAATAAATTCTAATGACTTTCAATAAACTAATTGGTCCTACACTGTCTTTCAATCCCTGCCTCAAAATATTGTAAATTTTGCTTCCCCACCCTGTATAGATCACATACGTGGACATGCACACACACCAAAATGACCTACATATAGCCCATCACTAGAACATGCAGGAACACACAACACACTGCAGATGAGGAGCAGTGGGCTTACCAAGTACCCAGGGAGCAAATGGGGGGTTAATTGCCTTGCTCAAGGGCACATCAGCCAACAACTTTCTGAAACACATTCTAAGTGCCAGAAGTGCTGTACAGAGTTGTAGATGAAAATACAACCGACTCCTCTCTATTTTGTATGCTCATTGCTTCGTAGACCATGACCAACTAAAGCAGCCCCAGATCATAACACTGCCCCCACAGACTTAGGCCGTTTTTCACACAGCGTACTCAAGTCCGTACCATACTTCACACCTTTCCTGCAGATGTTGCGTTCACAAGCATGTACGGTGGCCCGCGCCCGAATACGATGTGGGTGTTACAGGGCTGAAACGTAGATGGCGGTGTGGAAGGATATTCTGTCTCTATCCAATAAACAGTGGAAGTCAGAAGAAGAAAACCCCTAACGTCATCTACTGTTCTGTTCATTCGTCTACAATGGCAGCAATACTTGTCTGTCTGTTAGCCTGTTTGAGGCAAAGTGAAAAAGATGCGACCTTCGTTGTCCTGATATATCACTGAGTTGTTTGGTTGATAAGGCGAACCCATGCTACGTGGCTTTTCAGGAGAGAACAGGAGCACCGTCTATGGTCTCATGGTGATTAGTTCCGTTGTTGGAGTGTTTGATTTTGGTCACTTTTAGTCTTGGGGCATGGATTGGTTTCACACGGCAACGTACCATACTGGAGTCCACGCAGGTCCATACTAGAGCCCGACCGATATGCGATTTTTGGGGGCTGATGCCGATATCCGATATTGGCTGATAACCAATATATTGGCCGATATATGAAATAAGAACACTGATCTACACAGGATATAATAATCTTATATTAGATAATGTGGACAGGTGGATTAACAGTTGCATACAATCTTCGTTTATCTCACAAATATAATTTACACAACTTTCAAATGCAAACTATGCAATCACAAAAATAATTAGAGCAAAAAATATGACTTACCACACAATTATGTTTTCACTCACAAATTTTGATGTGTTTGCCTCACAGCACTGCAACTTCTTATGTGGACTAAGGACTAAACTGAGCATGTGCAGAGTGAATTAGGTGAGTCCTAAGTTGTTCCTGATTGGAGCAATAGCAAGAGTTAAACTGACCCATGTTACAACTGTCCCCAGTCTCCCCTACACTATTAACACCCAGGCCTGCTGGCAGAATGAAACTGTGAGGTAGACAGGAAGTGCACGGACATGGGTGTGTGTGTGGGGGTGAATACTTCATAAAACGAGGGGGGGGGTCAGTGATTTTTGAAGGGGGGGTGGGTGGGGGGGGTAAGCAGTCCATCTTTGTCAGAGCGAGCAGGGGTGGGGGGGTGGAGCTCCGTGATTGTGTGTGTGGGGGTGATAGCGTCATTGTCTGAGCAGGAGTGAAAGTGAAACTAACTCGCTTTAAAATTCCTCTTATTCTCTGGGCAGCACACACACACACACACACACACAGGAGCAGCAAGCGACAGAATCTCCGCGCAGCAAAAAGGTTAATATATCGGCTACATCGGCTACATATTGGCCGATGTTGATTAATTGGTGATACACTATAATCGCCCGATTAATTGGGCTCTAGTCCGTACCCAGGACTACCTTTTTAACTGTACTCGGGTACGGTACTCGAGCACGGAACGTTTGCATTCATACTGATAAAATTAAGCCGACTTTGTGCTGTCCAAACATTGTCTGATACGGACTCGGGTACTCAGTGTTAAAGTGCCATATACTGTAGGCACAAGGCATAATGGGTAATCACCTCATATGCCTCTTTTTTCTACTTTGACAATAGCAGTGGTTGTAGAAGCTTGTTTTTCTATCCAGTTCATGATATACTTTTCTGAAAGTCATAAGTCACCTTTGCTGCAGTGTTCTTTGGTTTGATATAAGAACCTTCAAACTACTCTGAGCTTTTATGAACATTTGAATGATCATAGAATATAAAATGAAACCTGCTTTTCACACGGAGGATTATATTATAGTAATTGATGATAAATCACTCAGGACAGTCACCTCAATAGAACTTATAGGTCTTTAAGATTTAAATAAATAATTTGTTACCGGCTGAAAGATAATAAAACATATTAATCACAGCAGTAATTAACCAGTGGGTGGGATTTTTTTTTTTTTTTTTTTTTGTCCAGGCTGTGTACTTTATCATGAAAGACATCAGTCCTTGAAGTTGGATTTTCTTAAGCCATAAGAGTCTGTGCACAAAATGGATTAACTCACTTTAGATTGACTACTAGCAAGATTTCATATAAAAGTAAGAATAAGGAATATAAGTGAGTGTAGACACAGCGACTCCTCTTTTTGCTCTTCTTTTCACTGTTACCCATTACATTACTGCACTGGCTTGTAAATATTAGATAAGTGTTGGGTCAGCAAGGAGTGGTGTCTATTTAGAAAAATGCTACATTACATGAACAATTTTTAAAATCTGTTGTTCCATTTTTACCCAACTATGCGAAGCATTGTCAGCAGCTCATTTTGTGAATCTGAACTCTAAAGTGCCAATTCAGCTATGATAACTGTATTATTCGAACAGCAGTGTTTATGACCGTTTCAAATTAGAATAAATGCACAAACCTCCAACTTTTCCTCACCTTTAGAGCCACATTTACACCGTCTTTATGCCTCCACTTGCATTCTTGTAACACAGGCTGCACCTTCATACTGTGTGGTGCTGATAAGAACTTATTTCAGCCTAATTAACTGCATTTAAACCCTGCACATTCCACCACCTGCACATAATGACGGGACCCCATTGTTTTCAGTTCAACTAATGGGAAACAGATTAAGTTAAAGGAAACACCAGTCACTATTAATTACAGTAACTGATTGGATATTGTCATTTTCTGTACTGATTATTGTCTTTATCTCTGTGCACACTGCATTTTTTCTGCACTAATCACTTTGCCTTCACAATACTTGTTTATTCATGATCTGTTTCCTTCTGAATGCTCCAGTGACACTGCACTAGAGTTCTTTAGTTATGCTGGAAATTGAATTGATATGAGTGACAAAGCTTTGTGGTAGCAGAATAGTTGATCTGACAGTGATACGCATAGTGATATGTTGTATAGGCGGATAACTCATATAACAAGAAAATCCTTGTGTATGATTCAACTGCCTTATACCTCCTAATATATATTTTAGCAGATGCTTCCTGTCTATAATTAATTGAAAACCGTCAATCTTTTCCTCTCACACAGCAAACAACACCCCAAAACTGAGACGGTATCTCAAAATTGTTTTCTCTCTGCAGCTTCAGGCAATGCTAATATTGTTTTCGTCATTTTACTGAGGTATATTACCACTACAAGGGATAAATGGCCTCCCGATTATATCTTTGTAGAACTCATTCACAGTGTCACCAACAAATGAATTCAAATCTGTTTACAGTTTTGGAGTGTATGTGATATTATGCACATAATAAATCAGCTTTGTCTTCAGTGAATGCTCCAATAAGTCTTTAAAATGAAATGAGAAATGCCGTATGCAGCTCCGGTTAGATGAAGTGTTTTGAAATATGATGTAATAATAAATGCGTCTCATTCATATCAGAGCCTTTAGAAGCACTATGGTGTATATTCAGCTTACTCGCTCGTTTTGTCTCATGGAGAAACAGACCTGAGGTAATCACTTGAATGTCTGTTCAAGTGAAAACACCAATACACACGAACAAGGTCACTGAGGATCTACCAAAATGTTTTTGACAAAAAGTTTATTTTGAAGGTAGCCACAATGACACTTTGTACTGTTAGTCTTTTGTATGCAGTGTATTTCAGATATTAGATATTTGTGTCTCTTCTATGAATGAATGAATGAATGAATTTATTTTGGTTTGTACATCAATCATTGCACTTAGTACAATAATTATAATAAACACAAAAACCAAAAAAGGAATAGGCTAGAAGCAAAGGCCTATTTTTTTGCCTATCCTTGTCACCTGATACACTGCTTACATTCAATTGAATGTGTACAGCATCGAGCATTCACACCATAAAGAAAGAACAAAAAAAAATCAACAACAAAAACATTTCTACCATCTTAATTGAATATTCCTAAACAATTTTAAACTTAACACATTTTTTTTAACTTTGCCAAAGGACTGAACAACTTAAGTGCATCATCAAGTCCATTCATAATTTTCACACCCACAACCCCCGTCCATTTGTCCTCACTTTTGTCCATTCACAAATATAAAGATCTCTGAAATTATAATTACTCTCTCTTAATTCCAAGAAATCACGAATATTATTCATGTCTCTTCTATTCCGATATAAGTTTTAAATATATACATATGTTTACAGTATTCAATTCCAGTGTTGTCCAGCTTTCTCCCACCACCCAAAGACATGTACATTAACAGGTTAACTGGTCAATCTGAACTGCTTGTAGGTGTGAATGTGAGTGAACAATGATGTCATCTGTTGCCCTGTTTAGATTAGGATGAAACTCAAACACTTTGATGCATTTCAGCCTCCCATTTACACAGAAAAGTCATTACAGATGACCGAAAACTAAAACTTTTGAATATGGCCTCCAGAGTGAATTTTTATAACCACAACAGCTATTGTTTGAGAACAGAGGCTCCCTGCCTATCTTCCAAGAAGCTCCTGAAGACCCAGCTCTTCCGAGAGCACCTCCTGTCCTAGCACTGGCAGACATTCCATTTTAAATACTTTAATAAAGTTTTTCCCAGGATTATCACAGATTTTCCCAGGATTATCTCTGGACCTGCTGCGGTGGTCCTGCCTCTCTCTCTGCCTTCATCATCATCGCTCACTTATCCTCAACTGCCTCCATGTGTCTCCCCCTACTCCCCCTTCTCCCCCTCTCCCCCAGTCTCTATCTCTATCGCTCTCTCTTTCTCTCTTTCTTTACCCTCTCTCTTTAACCCCAACGGTCAAGGCAGACAGCCATCCTCCAGGAGTCTGGGTCTGCTCCAGGTTTCTGCTGTTAAAGGGAAGTTTTTCCTCGCCACTGTCACCAGTCACAAGTGTTTGCTCCTGGAGGATTCTGTTGGGTTTCTGTAAATTGGCTTAGAGTCTGGTTTGACCAACTCTATATATAAAGTGTCATGAGATAACTTTTTTGTTGTGATCTGACGCTATATAAATAAAATTTGATTGATTGAGTGATTTCATTGGTTTTCCCCTGTAAGTCGCTTTGGAAAAAAAGCGTCTGCCAAATGCATAAACATAAACATAAACATAATTGTTGATGTGTCAACAGATATGCCGGCATTTTCAGTGAAAATGGTGACATCACGCTCTGCTTTGTCCATAATGATAACACTTTCCTTCAAATTGTCATGTGCAAACTGGACAACAACAGCTGGTTTTACTTCTTCCAGTCTGTGAAGGAACAGATAGTGGTCATGGGGGGTAAGTCACTATAAAGTTACAGCACCGAATACCGGTCTATCCATACAAACAGCCTTTTCAGTTCTGTCAGTGTTCTAATATAAATGGATAGTTTTCACTCCTTTGTTGTGTAAATCCAACAAGGCAAAGGAAATACTGTTCTGTTTTTGGATGGAACGTCGCGTAAATAGAGCCTATATGTGTCAGCCCTGGAATAAAGTGATGACACATCCAGGGGATCCCCCATCTTTGACTCTTGGTAGCTCCATCGATAGGGTCCAGCACCACCAGGACCCTCACAAAAACTAACCATATCATAAAATGGCTGGATGGATGTTTCTGGTCCAGTACATTGGATATCCACCTTCCAGTCTTCAAGCAACAGAGTATATGCTATTATTTCATTTGTGCATGATTTCATGTAACTATAGCTAAAATGGTAGCTGGATGCTAAAAGTATTGGTGCTAACTTTGCTAAAAGGTTTTTTTGTTTTACATGTTTACACTAGTCTTGCACTGTGCTGGTGTTGTAGTTTGGTCTGTTACCCTCTGCTATTTTTCTTTAGCATTAATAAACATTTTCAGGATTGTTTGGCTATATGCTTTTGTTTTTTTTTTTTTGCTAAGTGCAGGATTCTGCAACAGTGCATTGCAAAATAATACTGGGAAAAAGAGGTTGTTTTGATGGAACATATGTATGAGGAAGCATGTCATGATTTTAAAATGACTAAATCCCTACAAACCAAACAGCGTGTAAACAAGCCACGTGTTCATTTGTCATTTGCCATTTTCAAGCTGTAGTTCCAAGTTGAAGGTTGTTGCCCTATCACATAGTGAACGGGGCTTTGAAAATGTGAACACAGAAAGCAGAAGAAAGGAGAATGACAATCCTGCCACTGCATAACAGAAATATTCACCCTTATTCCGGCAGAGTACTTCCACTATGTTTACCCATAAACAGTTCCACTAGGAGGGAGGAAATACACCTCCCTTGTTCTCGAAGAGTAAAAAAACAAACTGGATATTTCCAGACTTGGCCAAATCTAATCTAAACTATAATGGGTTCATTCTTGGCCCGTGCCCTTCCACCAAGTGTCACGAAAATCACTGCTGTAATGTTTTTGAAATTCTACTGACAAACTAATGAAGAGATGTGAGTGAATGCATAACTTCCTCTACAGGGGTCACTATTGTAAGAACTGTTCACAACCCAATATGCTGCAGAAAACATAAAAGAAGCAAGTATATTGGATTCTACCCTTTTCAGTATCTTTACTTCCTTCAGCCATGAGATGAATGAATACTGGTAATTACAAAAATTACATTTGGAATTCTACACCTTTGTAATGATTTTGTACTATTGTTTTAGTTCTTCATAACGAAGCAGTTTCCTGGATACTAATACTTTGATAGGTGTTAATCCCAAAGGGCAATATTGGCAAGTCATTGTGTGCAAATGACATTTTGCAGAATTGGCAATATCTCAGTGGAGGTTATAGGTTTGTGCAGTATTATGGAGAAACACCTCGTAGAAAAAATATCCCCAGGCAGTGATTGTGGAGTTTGGACATAATAGTCCCCAGTAATGTCAAGCTGTCGGACAGCTTTATAGCCAAGTTCAGTGGATGAAATTTGACACTTGCAGTGATTTTCAGAATAATGTGGATGTTTAGAGAGTTGGACCATGCAAAGGCAAACATGATTAAATCACAGCTGTATGGTGTCTTGTTAAAAAGTTTTGTTTTTTTTTTAAGCTAAGAAGTTTTATTTTAGTTTTACAAAAGTTTAGTTGTAGTCATTGAAGTCATTACACTCATACCTGTTGTTTTTGTTGTTTTTTTTTAAGGTTCTACACTTTCTTACAGTTCATCAAAATTTTATTGGGATTGAGACTGGTACTGATTTTGTTTTTGCCTCCATTTCCTCTTCTCAGTAAGTACATGTCTTAGTTTAATCACCTTTTACGGCAGGAATGTGCCACTAAAGACAATCAGTGTTACTATGCTGCAATCAAGCTCTTGCGCTCTAAACCCCTGCTTGTCCACAAGGAAGTGCTTTTCTTGATGCCCTTTTTTTTTTTAGCTTGTTGTTATGGTGATTTGGCAGCTTGTTGTAGAACCTGTCGCCATAGAAACAAGAAAAAACAACACAACTTAAAGCTGTGTGTTTGTGTGATAGTGATATGAAGAAAATCTTAAACAAAGATATCCTTTTCTTCTTCAGAAAAGAGCTGAGGCGCTCAGATAGTTTCACACTGTGTGGTGGCTTTAACACTATGAAGGGCCCACGTACAATAGACTCTGAGTACAATAGACCAAAGGCTGCTGTTTCTGTTCTCCTTTTGTAAAGCACAACGAGCAATGGATAAGCTGTGAAACCAAAATGTCATGTAGCTCCGCCATGAATTAAATGGGAAAGTTGATTTAGGCAGATCCTTGACCTGAAAATCAAAAGTGTATGACATCATCCGAAAATATTCTAAGGGGCCAGCGGGAATGAAAAAGATTCCACAGATTACATATTGAAGCTTTTCGTCTCCCCTACAGAACATTGCATACCCTACTTTTTTTTTTTTTTTTTTTTTAAGAAGGTAGATTGAAAGAGAAAAAATGTTAGATTATGTTCAAAAGAGTGAAAATGTAGATGCATCGCCACTCAGGTTACAAGCAGAGACCACTGCAGTTTGTGCGTGGTGTGCAAGATAGACCAACTATTAAAGCTGCAGTGCTTGGAGGGGAGGGTACCCACAATTACTTTCCACCATTTTATCATTCAAGTGGTCTACATCAGTTTGCTTTAATATCTTTTGTGTTAAATTGAGGAGAGAGATCTGCAGAAGGAAGGTGTGTATTTTCAAGCTTTTACCCTCGGCTGCAGTGGCTGCAGGGTATTGTCATCAGCTGGTCATCTGTCTGTCTGTCTGTCTGTCCATGTATGTGCAAAAACTTAGACATGCACTAGTGATTCTCAACTGCAGGGGGCAGCAGAGAGTCAACAACAATGATAAGATGAGGGGAGCTCACTTTCACTTTCACTTTCGCACAGCTTTATCGACACATCCTCCATATACAGGTCTGTTGCGTTACTTGAACAATTATATATTGAGGTCCAGATTGAGGACGGATTGAGGTCTGTGAGTGGAAGGGGGAGGGGGTTGGGGTGTCTCGTACATTTTCCGTCTGTCTGTATGTGCAAAAACTTTGGCATGACCTGAAGGCCAAGGGTTTTCAAGTGCGTGCATGTTATGTTTTTCATCTGATTTTAGCTCCTGCGTCTTGAAGGTGTTTGAAATGGAATGGCTTTTCAAAGTAAAAGTCAACAAATGTACTTTTGTCTAAACCAGGGGTCGGCAACCCGCGGCTCCGGAGCCGCATGCGGCTCTTTCATCCTTATGTTGTGGCTCTGCGTGTCATGGGAAAATAAATTATAAGTGTCCGATTGAAGTGTATGTTATTTGTCTCAAAAACGTGTATCATGTCTTCTTATTAAGTCAAAGTTTTTAACTTCTTTCTTCAGACCTTGTGCAATTTCGGTGACCAGCATACGCCTTCTTCAGAGATGTTTGACAGCACTTGACGTGTCAGCCGGCAGCCGGCAGAATGCCCTGTGACACCAAAACTGCACAATATCTGAACAACGTATTTTATTTGTGTTTGTTCGTTTGTTTAATTGTAGTTGTAAATTGTAAGATGATTGTGATCTCGAAATATTAAAATAAAATTATATATATATATATATATATATATATATATATATATATAATATATATATATATGTATATATATGTATATATATGTATATATATATATATATATATATATATATATATTATTATTTTTCGTCGCTCAAAATATGCGTCACACTCTCCGACAAGCCCGCCAAAACGCTGTACATTTATCGAGACTTTCAACCCCAGATAGGCCAAGTATGGAGAAATCTAAGAAAGAAAAGTATCTGAAGAAAATAGAACATTAATGATGCCAGATGCCAGGTGCCGCGGCACCTCGGGGCCAACGCTAGGTGCCGTGGCACTGCAGTACTACGGCTCAGTGCCAGGTGCCGTGGCACCGCGGTACCAGGGCTCGGTGTCAGGTGCCATGGCACCGCGGTGCCACAACTGGGTGCCACCGGTGCCGCGGCACCACCAGCACCTCGAGCCGAGGCACCACCGCGGTGCCACGGCACCTGGCACCAAGCCATGGTACGGCGGTGCAACGGCACCTAGCATTGGCCCCAAGGTGCGCCGCGGCACCACCGAGGTGCGCCACGGTGGCACCAAGCCGTGGTACCGGTAAAATTGTTGTATAAGCTGCGTCAGAGTATAAGCCGCAGTGTTTAAAGTGTGGGAAAAAAGTAGCGCTTATAGCCCGGAATTTACGGTATATATAGGCTAACATCTTCATTTCAGATGTCAAAAAGTGTTTGTGGCTCCCAGTGTTGTCTTTTCCGTGGAAACCGGGTCGAAATGGCTCTTGGAGTGTTAAAGGTTGCTGACCCCTGGGCTAAACCAACAAAGTGAAAGGGCTGCTGAGTCTTCTTGATTATCCACAGGTACTCTTTGGAAACTTGTGGTGTGTCTTACGATTTGGAGTCAGGAAAAATCCACATTAACATGCAAGATTTCAAAAAATACTCCAAGGCACATTGTAGGTTTTGTGTGAAAAATAAAATGCCTTTATTTCTCCATGGCAATCATTTGAAATACAGCCAAGGCTTTGCAACCTCTGGTCTTCATCAGGGCTGTTTTCACCAATGAGTTACACACCTTCACACAATCACTTTAATGAACTGAAGGAGGGAGGTGTGAGGGGGTAGAAAGAGACAAGAAAAGAGAGGAAAAAAATATATGATAAAAAAATAAATAAAATAATAATAATAAATCTCACACTTCTAAAGTTAGGTCTTACTATAAGTGCCACATATTCAAATACAGTATACTTTAAAATCTTGTTTAATTCATGTTTTCATGCTAATTCATTATCAGTCACACATAACTAAATACCCCTCATTAAATATCACTTTACAAAAAAGGAGAGAGATCCACATGTACTTTTGTGTTGCATAAATGATTGCAGCCTCTGTCTATCGTATTTCCACACGATGTCTTTACCGTTCACCTCAATACTCACCAGTCAAAATCTGAATAGTCAGTCAGAGTCTTCACATCAGATATGCACTATAATAAACCATGTTATCAGTTTGCTAACGTAAGATAGTTTTTTTTTTTTTTTTTTGATGACCCATTATCATTATGATTGCTGCTCCTATTGGCTTTTTTTTCTTCCTGTCTCAGTCTCTCAGTCATGTGATGTACAGTGAAATTGACTCCCATCCCAAAGGAATCTGACTGGAAATCTCTGAGCCACAAGATTCCCGAAAATCAGCCTCCAGGTTTTGTGCTTGCAAGTCCAAGTGACGAAGAGAAAGCTAGGAATTCTAAGCCTCTTTTGATTTGTAGCATTTTATCTTTCACTGCAGCCATACAATTGAAATAGCATCAGTTTTATTGTTTTTTTGTTTTTTCTTTTAATACAAATTGTGAGGGTGTATAGGCTGTTTCGTGCTGGAAGTGAGTAGTGAGTGGTGTTAAATAAGTGAGGAAAAAAACCTTGATCTTTCTGTAGTTGCTAAGAGATAATACAGCTAATGGATGTTCAACATAAAGAGTAATTGTGAACATTTTGTCTTTTCAGTGAATATTTCCAGCATTTTATCACTAAAATATGAGCATAAGAGCAAGTACTCACTGTTACTGTGTATGTTTTACAGGTAGTTTTTTTTTTTTTTTTTTTTTTTTTTTTATCCTGGGGCTCAACTGAAATAGATTTTCCAGCTTGAAAGTTGTTGACAGCAAAATTTACCTTCAACAAAATCATCAAAACTACCAAGATCTTTATCATCCTGTTTCTCCCACATCTGCACCCCTCCATCAAATATACCCGCTCAAAAACAACAAAATGAAAGAAAATCAAAAGATGCACAATGCAAAAGCAAACCAAGCTTGAAACTCCCATTTGAAATCCCATGTGTGTTGAAAAACAGAGCCTCTTCCTTCCCTGTCTCAGTGTAACCACAGTTCAGCTGCCTCGAGCCAAGAACTAAACCCCTGACTGCTCACTAGTCAACTCCAAGAAGACGATTGTGGTCTCAGTGGGTGGTTTTCAGGTGTGAGGAAGGATGTTGCTAAAAGCATTCAGACTCACGCTATCCTGAACAAACATGGGTTCTAAAATTATTAATACCATGACTAAATGAAATGCACACCAGCGAAGGGATGAAGAGTATCCCCCACCGGCTATGAAATTTAATGATCAGCCGGGAAATCAAAAGCAGGGAGGAAATATTCACCCTTCTGTTGCTTACGGCCCTGTGGCAAATAACATGTGTGTTATTTCTTATTTCTTATTTCCTTATCCCACAAGGCAAAATGGGGTCTCATTTTCATTTCACCATCAGAAGCAACGTGGTGAGATAACGTTCAGAAATAAACACTTTGAAGGGTTTAGCTGGCAACCCGTAATTTATTGTTCATTTATTTGAACGAATGGAAGTAATTGTGTGGCATTATCATTGTTAAGGAACCAGAGGTAGAAAACATGTGGCATTAATTCAATTAATTCCAACCAGTAACGTTACAGATCTTACAATAATGAACAAATCAGTGAAATCTCTCGTGTTGGAGCAGATCTAATATGTAGTTCATAGTCAGAGCCACTTTCTGGGTGTCAGAAATGTTCTGATTCAGACCATGAACGCTTCGACTTCTGGCAGCATCCAAACTCTAGGGTTTCCCAAACAACTGCTGTTAAATGAATGTTCAAGGTCTTTATGTGTGACCCCATTGAAGGTAACCAGTGATGAGATACCCAGTGCTGCACTGCAAATTATTTGGTTCTTACCGAGAAAAAAAAACAACTTAGATTTAGAAGTGTGTTTTAAGAGTTAATTTCTTATTTTAAGTGTGCATACATCTGTAAACATGCTTATTTCTAGATTGAACAATCTTAATTCAAGAGATCTTGTCCAGTGAAATTATCTTGCTGCGTGGACAGATATTTCACTCGTTTTGAGTACCTTTTCCCTCAGATTTAGTGTTTTTATCTTGTTTTTAGACACCCCTTTCTTGCAGTGTGCTCTTGGTTTCGTCCCAAATGAATCAGGGTGTCAAACATCAGGTTGATTCTTGTGAACAGAACTCAGACTCTGACTGAATCAGAATAAACCTGAGAGAGTGTGAACACTGCAAAAGCAGCCCAGCCAAAAAAAAGCAAATATTCTTAAATACAAAAAAATGTGAGGGAAGCACATTTTGCATGGTTACATTTCGTAAAACTAAGGGCCAGATTTACTAACATTTTGTGTCAACACAAACCCTCATATGCCCCCCACAACAAAAACAAAAAAAAAATACAGAGGAGACTTTTGCAGTGGACCAGTTACATATGTAATTAAGATATATTTTATTATTCCAATGGGGAAATTTATCATGGGAAATAATGCCACACTGCAGCTGCTTTAGCAAATGGTGGTTAACTGGAGTTTGATTTGTGTTTACTTCTTGCACCTTTGCATTATTATTATTATTATTATTATTATTATTATTATTATTATTATTATTATATTTTTAAATTACATTTCTTTTTCTTTAATTGTTTTTTCTTAGACCTTTATCTTTGGAGCTGCTGTAATGTTGAATGTTGTAACGTCTTATCTTTGTAACATTGTAATGTGATCCAAATGTCAGTGGACGATATTACAAATGGCAGCATAAAATCAATATAAATATACAAATCCCGTCAACATCAATGACAAGTACAGTATTGATTGTATCTGTACAATGAAGAATCCCATAAAATACACAAACCATGTAACATAAATATGCATACAAGAACATAAGAGAAATATGATGACCAGGGGTATAAAATTGTTTCTATTTCAGATTTTGGGGAGGATATAAATGAATAACACAATGAGATTTTCAACATTATAATGTAATCGCACCAATATTTAACACTGAGGAAAAGTATTTGTGTAACAATTAAGCAAGGACGAGTCAGTGCTGAGAACTGAAAAGAAAGAAGACATGTTTCTCCATTCATGTTGTGTTTGGTATTATCAGAGCAGATTAACTACAGAACAGTCCACATTTTCACCTGCGTTGTTCATTATTGAAAAAGGTCACTTCACCAAATCACCAGGAGGCTTGGGAAGAATTCAGTTGAAGGTTGTACTTTCACAACTAATCATAAGGCTTCATCCCAAAAAGCTTACATGAAATACAATAAATATTCACCTCTATGACATTCAGATTTCAAGTATTTTTCCTGGTTCTATAGCCGGTATGAACAGCACATGATGGCTCCTCCATGTCGCTGATATTAATCACATACCGTCCCTGACATGTAGAATTTGGTTCATATCTACTGCTCAGGTTTGATCACAGATTGATATGAGTTATGGAAGTCAGAATTCAGATTTTTATCACTTATCCATGCCTCCTCCATATGTATTTACCTCACTCACAGTGATAATCCACATATGAACAGGTTGGACATTATGATTTTAACATATTTTAGTCACTATTTTTGCCCAGAAAACATTCATCTATTAATAACTCCTTCTGGTGCATCTCTTTAGTCTGTTTCCTTTTCCTGAGTAAAACCCATACGTAAAACCTACACTAGTGTTTGTCACATTACAGTTAGAAGCTTTGTGTGCATTGTTGGTAGAGTCCTGTGCATTCATCAGTTGTATCTATCGCCACTTTTACACAGAGACCCTGGAAAAAAGGTGAGAGGGTGAGAGAGTCGGTGACATAGCACAATGTATAGTGCGACATGTCACTTCTGCGTTGGAAATACCCTGAGAATAGCGGTGTTGCTAACCTCTCCAGAGTCTTTCACCATTTCACAAACATTAGCATGGATAGAGTCCTCCGCCCGAAGTGACAACAGCTGGCGGATCTCTGCGTCTCCCCAGTTCGACATCTTTCTGGTCACGTTAATATGTTTGTTTATTGTACTCGGCCTGCGCTCATTTTTAAACTCCCCCCACACGCAATATGTCATCAAAACATCACACCTCGGTTGCGGAACAAGAAGTGTTCCTTGTACATAGTGTTCCGGAATCATGATCCCACCTTTATCACGGCTCTGTTATTACCTCCAGAGGTGTTACAGAGGTGGGACCAAATGATCCACCGTTTTGTTTACACAGACGTCGTTCCGGAATAACGGCGAAATATTCCCATAATAGAAGTGCTGCATAAAAGGGGCTAATGTATCTATTGCCCTAGTCGTGGTAGATCAGTCCAAGTCAATACTGAAGTGAACTGGTGGCATCTGTGTTCATAACTGGGAAAATTGTTGGTAAATTACCTGGAAAAATTGTCCACTTCCTTCTGTGTGTTTTTCTGGATTGTAACATCACTAATTCTCTGTACGTTAGTAAGTAAAGAAAGTCTAGCCCCTGAAAAATGAAACTAATAAAAAAAAAACAAAAAAAAAAGTCCAAATCCTAGTAAAAAAAAAAAAGATTATCTTAAATATTTTTAATACTCTTACATTGAGGAACTCTGCAAACAGTTTCACTCTTAATACACAGACAAGAATATGACTCTGCTGGGATTTTATGCAAACTATTTTAGCTGATTACTGTAAAATCTATCTGAGTTTAGCTGGAATATCTCATTAAGCCAACGTCGGGAATACTTTCTTAGAGTGAAAGCCATACTCGCCATGATTATTTTTCATTTCCAGAAACATGGCTTTGTACTTTCTTAAAATACCTTTTTTTTTTCTACGTGCATCGTCCAGTGCTCATGAAGCAGCAGGCACACACCTGCTGCTGAGTTTAGTACATACAGGTGCTTTTCTTTCCTTTCCTTTTGTTTTGTTTTGTTTTGTTTTGTTTCTCCCTCTCGGGTGTCTCTGCCAGTCTATTTTTTTTTCTGAGATTTGATTGATGTATTTGGGAGTTCCTATTGTGAAGATAGCAGGTAATATCTGCAGTGATCATGCATAGAATTAGAACCTGTAACAAATGAAGAATAGTCTGAACCATTGGAGACCACATACAGAGCAAATATCTCATTAATATGGCCATCAGTTTTCCTCTGACGATTAAACGGCCTTTAAGGACTTGTTTGTTTGACTGAAAAAGGGGCACTGAGTCATCATTCATAGAGAATTAGATGAATAATTTGGAAAATTATTGTGGCATATTCTTGATACTGTTACCATGGTGTAGGGGGGAAATTATATTAACAAGGAAAGGACACTTTCTGCACGGTGAGACATCCTTTAACCCCAGGCAGATCTATGCACATGCAGTCAGGACCATATACAGGGTGTATTAAAAAAAAAAAAACTATACATTTTGAAAAATTACCCCCAGTTCCGCATTTGATAATTTTTGGAATTTTCTTTTATGGACATCGGTAGGTAGGGAATTGGTGGATATTTGTCCAAATTTACAGATTCAGGTTTTCATGCATGAGTGAGCAGGGGCAAATTATGTAATCCAAGTTAAAACTGGTTTGTGTGAAGTAGCGGTGGGATTTAATCCAATCAAAGGTCATGGGAGGAGACAATGGGCATCCATCTGGTTTTCCATAAAATTACCAGGTTACAGCATTAACACTTTGGCCAACATGTCAATTTAATTTCTTTACCCATGGCAGCTGTTCCTGCCTTTCAAAGTTAATTCAGCTTGTTTAGGCCTGAAAATGTCGTTAACCCTAACCCTAACTTGGCCTGTCCTCAGTGACATTTTTAGGCCTAAACAAGTTAAATGTGGAATGTTATCAAATGCAGAACTGGGGGTAATTTTTCAAAATGTACAGTTTTTTTTGATATACCCTATATATTAGGAGAGTGACACAACTTTTCAAGTTTTGTGTCCGTGCACGACAGTGGATTACAAACGAAACCATTTTTTAATTAAAAAAACAAAAACAAAAAATGAAACCATTAAGATTTATTGAAGGGTCAACTGTCAGCTTTAATTCAAGGGGATCAACAAAAATATTGCATTTACTGTTAAGGAATTTCAACCATTTTAAACAAAATCCACCAAGGCTCCTATTGGGTGCTTTGGTTCACGTTATTAAAAGATTGCTGTTTGTTTAATACATTTATGAAGTACAAACAGTAAATTTCCATCACACTATATTTGTTATGATAAATCAACTCCTAAACCTAGCCATAAAGAGTTTTAATAATCATGTCATGCTCGCAGATAATTATGTATTGTGTTGGTGGACCTGTAGGTGGAGAAAATCTATGAACATTTTACATTTACATTCACGTTGAAAATTATTTTAATTGACTGAACTTAATCATTTTATTTAAATACAGAGCATGCACACGTTATTACTACATTCATTATTAGAGACGTGTGAATCCATTTGTCTAATGTCATTCTGAGGAGGCGGCTTTGGAGTCATTCCAATATTGGTCTTTTCAGAGTTTTTTAATAAGACAGAACTTAAATGATCTATACTGTGTTTCTGTTTTATTTTCCAGTGTTGGTCTTAGCGGTGCTGTATGTATTATTTCTACTTTCGAGTATTTAAAAAGAAAATGACCTATCATTGGAATGTTGAGAATAATCAGGTATAAAGTTGTGTCAAAGGTACCAGTATAGTAGTTTTTGTTTTTTTTTTTTTGTTTTTTTTAATCAATGTGTTTATTGATTTTGTTTTTTACAATAGTACACAATAACAACTTATGAGCACAGTGGTTCAACGGTTACATTCAGCAAGAGTGCAAGTACATGAGTCCATTCACAAGGTCCAAGAAAAAAAAAGAAAAGTGCATGCATGTAAAATAGACGCGTGGATATGCAGAGGGTGGAGCTATTTCTCTCCAGGTTCATTCATTAGGTGTGATAAATATTATTCTCAAGATGTTGTATAAAGCGTCCTCATACTTTATGAAACAAGTGCTGTTTATCTTTAAGGATAAAAGTGATTCTTTCCCGAGGTAGACAGAGAGCCAGTGTAGTAGATTTAAGGGATAAGAGCTGAGTTTATTTACACCGACAGGGCATCAGATTTATATGACCACTAGAGGGAGTTGTGAGTCACTCTGCTGGTGCCTCGGGAAGTGACGAGATTGGATGAGAACCACCAAGAAACAACTTTTAGAGTTAAAGAAAGTGACAAAGTGATAAAAGCTGTTGTTTTCTTCACTGGACACAGCTATAAATGAAAAGAATGGAGTTTGATGGTAGAACCACAGCATTTCTTCTACATGGGTGATTTTGATTTTGAGGCTTATGGAGGTAGAAAATTATAATGCAATGTTATTACCTCCGCCAAGGAGGTTATGTTTTTGCTGGCGTTGGTTTGTCTGTCTGTCTGTCTGTCTGTCTGTCCGTGTGCAAGATAACTCAAAAAGTTATGGACAGATTTGGATGAAAATTTCAGGAAGTGTTGAAACTGGCACAAGGAACAAATGATTAAATTTTGGTGGTGATTGGGGGGGCAACTGATTGGCCTTGGCGGAGGTCTGCACTCTCTGAGTGCTTCTAGTGATCTTTGCTAAGTTGGTATTTGTTGATTCATGGTTCAGACTTAAACTGATAGTTCTGACCTTGTTCAGACGATTCCAAACATATTTAGTGCAGCTATTGACTGTAAATCATACAGAAAACAGAGGGGATTTGTGGTTTTCCCTTACAGAGTTATAATGGTAAACTCAGATGACACAGCATGTGAGAGTTAAAAACATAGTGTCACTTTGGCTGTTTTAATAAAATATCATGTTATAACACAGGTCAGTCAGATTTTACTCCAGTGTTTTTCAACCTTGGGGTCGGGACCTCACGTGGGGTCGCCTGAAATTTCTAGTAATTGATTTAAAAAAAAAAAATAAAAAAAATTAAATTACTAATAAGAAATATATGGTGAGTTGAGAGAGACAATCCCAATCCATAAAAGACATGACAAACTGAGCTGAAACTGAAGCACTGTGGTACTGTTTATCTTTCAAATGTTCATTGTGGTCAGTTTCAGATGCTGCAGCTCTTTCATAATTCATAGTTTGAATTATTGTTTGTTCAGTATTAATTGTCAGCCTTGTAAATCCAAGCTGGACTGACTGTACATATCCTGACCAAGGAAAATCAAATTCTCACTTTGTGCAGTAATCTACACCTGGCTTTTCTGCCTCCATCCATAATAATATACATTATATAGACTAAATGTCATCTAAAATTAACGTTATTTGCAGCATAGTATAGCAAACTATTACATAATCAAAAACAAATTAATTTTAGCAAAAAAAAAAAAAAAAGGTCTCCATTTTGAATGTCTGGGGTCACCAGAAATTTATGATGTTAAAATGGGGTCAAGAGCCAAAAAAGGTTGGGAACCACTGCTTTACTCCATGTTTGTGTGTTGTTTTAAATCACTTCTGTTTGTTCAAGTAGTCTCTTCACAGGTTTTTAGGCCTGCTCCCTCCAGTGTGATGATTTTCACTACTGTAAAATAATTCAGCTTGTATTTAATCTTGCCAAGACATCGTAATGACCAACACCAGAAGGCTGAAAACATATATGGTAATAAAAAGTCACTTTGTCTTGTGTTGTATCCAGTTACAATGTTCAGCATGAGCTTTATTATCCCCACAGGGCAGCAATTAGAGCCATGCTGCTGAATCTGGTCAAATACAATGAAAGACTGCCAATAGATAACCTACAAATCAGCATAATGTAGCATTAATTAGACTCACAGTGATTACAATAAAAGTCAGGACAGGCTTTGGCTTTGCATGGAGTTAAGTGAAATTAGGATGTGAATGCTGAGACTTTCTTTATGTAGATGTTTGAGTTGCAGTACATGAAGTTAGTTTCAGTCTGTGAATGATATGGCAAATAAAGCCAGAAAGCTATCTTGTCTCAGCGAATTGCATGCATCAGCGTTGTCCTTGCACTCCTCGGGGCAAAGCCATTGACAGATCCGTCAAAATGATGGCATAAAATGGAGGTAAATTGAGTGTAATGCAAGACGCTTTCTCATTTTTATGGGTGTAACTTGATATATTTTCTTTCATTCAAATCATTTAGCTTCTTTTTTTGGAATGTGGATGTGTAGCCTATTTCAGAAGCCTAGCCTGCTCATTTAAAGAGATGTCATCATTTTAGATTAAAATGTCTATAATGCCCCATAAAAACTGTTAAGATGGCGCTTTATTGATCGCCGCAGGGGAATTAGGTTGGTGCATCTGCAAAAGTTATTAGATGGAGCAGTGGGAAAAGTCAAGTGGAGTAAAAGGGCAAAAATAGAATCTAAAACAGTTAAGATAAACAAAACTATAGTACTTTGAAGTATTTATCTTGATAAACCCCTTGGGGAGGTACCATCTCATTTTCAAGGGGCTCTTAATATATGCCACAAATGCTACAGAACGACTGAGAAAATGAATAAAAATAGAAATACTACAAAGAAAGGAACATACATTAAATTATGAAAACACAGAGATGTTATTACCACAAAATGGGTGAAACGAATAAAGATGGATAAATAATGCCAGTGCGTTGACTAGAGCCACGGGTTCTAGATCCTCTGATTCAGTTCATTCCTTTACTTTCTTTCCTTTCTTGGAAATTTCCACTGGCATTTTCAGTTGAATAACCTCTCAGCTGGCATGTCTGTTTCTGCACATGAAATTTGACACCATGGCAATGTGGCCCTATTGTTTATGTGTTGCTAGGTAACCCACTTCAATGATGATTCTATGATTCTGGGCATAGCAACGTGATTGGCCATTGGGAGGCTATTGTATTCCAAACTTACTAATATCTCCTAAAATGTAGGCCCTATCAACTTGTTGTTTTTGCTAGTCTGTTTCGTGATCAAAAATACGTAAGTATGTCAAACTGCAGCAGTCAGCTCTTTCCAGATTTTGTGTGATGCCCAAGACACACAGAGTCCACTTCCCTTTTATTATATAAGTTAGTGCTAATCAACTATGAATAACCATGAGATATAAACAATAAGTATAAGAAAAGAGAAATTCTTTGATAACATGAGTTGTCTATCTGAAAGTGGGAAGAGATTAATCCTTAGGGGTCCACGGTCACGGCTCCGTGACTGAATCACATGACATTTTCAACACGTCGAAGCATCAGAAGTCGGTCACGTAGACCACTGGGGACAATTGTATTTGAAAGTGCAGACTTGAAAAAGGAGAAACAGGAACAGAAACATGAGAAAATGCCTATGTAAAGATATGCTTTTATTTCAAATATTTGAGGATAGTTTTATTCATTCATCATTCATTTTCTGAACCCGCTTTATCCTCACTAGGGTCATGGGGGTCGCTTGGAGCCCATCCCAGCTAAATAGGGGCGAAGGTGGGGTACAGTTTAGGATAGTTTTAATTTATTACAATTTTGATTTTATATACCTAATATTTGGAACCATTATTCACTTTTAAAGTCTTTGAAAAGGTTTGTTAAGCATCTTTGTGTTATTTATGCAACAAATTATAAACATTTTTCAAATCAGATTTTATATTTTTTGTGTGTTTTTTGGCCTTTAGTATTGCTATAGTAGGTTAAAGTGAAAAAAATAATAGACAGATGAGATAGGTGAAGTTGTGCTGAAAAAAAAGATACCAAACATGGGTATAGTAAACATTTCTTTATATAGTATATAAAGGCAAAATCAAAAGTACTCAAAAACAGGCAAAATAGGCTCAGCCCCTAAGGGTTAAAGGGTATTATATTTCATGATGTTGATCATTTCATCATGTTTTCTTCTTCAAACAAACACTCAGAGTGAGAGACAATTTTTCAGGCGTTGAGGAACTTGGCGTGATGTTTGATGTGGTCGTTTATGAAGGAATAAATGAAGAAGTAGTGGTGGTCATCAGCTGAAAGTTTACATTATAGCTCTGTTAGCTTAGCTCTGTTTGTAGATAGAAAACGGCCCCAGTTAACCCACTAATCATCCCAGTTTTCCGTACAGTTTGTGTTGCCAATATTTGCACATTAGGAATCCTCTAAGGAAGGTCAGAACTGTCACAGATTTGTCTGAAACATGGATCAACAAACACTAAACTTATAATATCACATCACATAATCACTTTATACCTTCATGAGCCTCATAATCAAACTCACTTGTGTAGAAGAAAAGCTGTGATTTCAGCATCAAACTCCATACTTTTCATTTAGAACTGTGTCTAGTGGTGAAAACAACAGCAATGCTTTGTTGTTTTATGACTTTTTCATATTCTTTAACTCTGAAAGTGGCATTAGTTTTCCACCATCATGGGAGTTCAGTACTTATTACACCCCATAGTGGTCACATACATTCACAGTGACAAATCAACCCATGGCTGTGAAGAAATTCTTTTCTTATCTCTGCAGCACAATACATCTTTTGCCTTACATCAGAACCCCCCACCCCTTTTTTTTCAAACACACAAATGACAGTTTATACTATTTTTGAAAATTGTACAGTAGAAATACCTCATTTAGTAGTATTTTCCTTTCCACAAACCAAATGACAGATGGTAAATTATTCCAATGTTCTGGGTTTTTAAAGCTAAAAATGAAAGACAAAGAAATAAAGCTGTACTGCAGATGTGGAAATTATACATAAAAGATGTTGTAAATAAGGGTGATAACTGGGAAAAAAAAACAAAAACTAAAATATGCTGTTGAATGTGTTTTGTTTCCTATAGAGATGGGTTTAATGAATGAACAGATATAAACTTTTGACAGTTAATGCTTCATAAGACAGAAGTGGCATTAGCACATTAAGTAGCTAAGGGGATTAAACCATCAAATAACATTATGAGTCCTTTTGTATAGTAAACCCTTTTGTTCGCTGCTGTATATTATAAGACTCACTTTACCTCACACCGAGTTTCCCCTATGGAACACCCTGTTGTCTCAAGCCCTATAGATTGCGTCAGCCTCAGATCGCATTGAGGCACAGATCATCCTGCCACGAGGCATTTGCATCCTTTCATCAATACACTACTAATGCATGCAGAGGCTTTGCCTTCGAGGCTCCGTTTGGTAGCAGAGAAACAGAAGGCAGGGGTCTCATTCAGTGCTGCAGCCAGGAGATGTGCACCAACTCCATACTAAATATGTGCACCTTCATATGTCAGCTTCACTGTGGGATTATCGCTGCAGGGCCATCCTTAGTTTGCTCTTTGCTGCTGTTAGTCTTTACTTTATACATACAAGTTCAGCTTTCCAGTTCCTGATGAGGTTGTGAGTAAACCTTATGCCAGATCTATTTCAATAGAAGACATAAGGCCTGATTTACTAAGATCACAAAAAACGGGTGTAAATTTGCTTGCTCATGCTAAAAAATGCACGTTATTGATTTGCATGTCACAGGTGATGAACTAAGATTGACAAATGACAACAGGTGCAAAGTCTTGGAGGCCACCCTATTTAAATGAGGAATTTGCGGGTGCTACTGGTTGTCGTCATGGAGACAGTACGCTGGAAAAACTGCTCTGGGATACACTAATGGCAACAGTGCACTGGAATGATCGAGACGCAAGGAAATGTAACGTTGCTAGGAGTTTTGTCATAGAAAGTATTGCATGACTTCTCCTTGTGACTGGTCCTAAATCATCCCCTAGTTCATTTACAAGTTCAAAAATGGCGTTGCTCTTTCTTCCGTCATTTCAAAAATGTTGACGCCAGCAGAACAGATTGGTTCTCTGCGTTGCCTTTGGTTTTGCCTACGCCGCCTTCTCGCCACAACAACTGCAGCCTGTTTTGTGTGAAGCTGTGCCGGTGAAAACCTGCCTTTCAGACGTGCTAAATACAGACACAAATCAGCCACCACAATCAGTTTCAGGTTTGGTAAATCACATTTCGCACGCTAAATAAGTATTTGCATCTACTCCTCCCAATAATTTTGCATGTTCTGGCAGAAACGTCCATATTGCATATTCATCAAGGCAAACATGCTAAATGGGTTGCGTGAGCTATTTTGCCCATGTGAGAGACTCAACCCTCGGTGCGTCCTATTTGGAGATAAGCTTCAACATGGTTTTGCATGCACAGTAGTTTGCGCACATTTTAACACACTCAAACTTTCAGTAAATCAGGCCCAAAGTGTGTTGATGTCTTTAGCTGTCAGAAGGATTTAGAAGAAAAAGTATAAAAGAAAAAAACAAAACAAAACATGAGGAGAAGTTCAGCTGAGAGTGCTGCCATTCCAGAGATTTAACAAAATTCCTGATAAGAAATTGCTGAAAAAATATGGCATTTTTATTTGTGTTAAGGATCCTTGAGGTGAAATTAAACCTCACAATACAATGTTACAAAAAAAAAAAAAAAAACCTGGTGCAGGATAAACATTTCTGATTGCTTTTATTCTAGTTGTTGATGTACATTGCTAGAAAGATTCAGAGGCTGTAAGTGTTCAGCATAGGATCAAATCTTCAAACTGAGCTGGTCATGACATAAACTCCCACACTTTTTTCTTTGTTTTAAAAAAATATAGTAATGAGATGTGTGGTATATGAGATATGTGTGGAGATATGTGGTCTTTTATGAGTGGAATACTGTAAGGTCCTCCTCTTTTTTATCCTAATGTCTGTGAAGATAGCATTCTAACTAAAACCCTGTGTATTATGATACTTTGGCTGTTGTTACAGCTATTTTTAACTCATTCTAATGATGAGCTCATTTAGAAAACAACATTAACAGCATTTATACAACATCTGACTTGTCAAGCTGTTCAGACACCATCAGTAAAAGTACTAATACTAAACTATGAAAATATGACATTATAAGTAAACATTCTGCTTTCAAAACCTTGCTTCAGTAAAAACAGGTTAATGTTAGCGGTAAAAATTATATGAAGGATGAAATGTAAAAGTAGTCATGGCGCAATGGCACCTGTCCGGGTTTTATGATATATTTTTTTTCCTCCCATTACTGCTGTATTAATGTGTATTTTTGTTTACGGTTAAGTTTGCTGTAACTGCTTTATGTACTGTTGGGTACGTGAATCTACAGCAATGACTTTTCATGACCTCAGAAAAAACTGTGATTTATGTTTTGTGATAATTCATTTTCTAACTATTCAATGTTTTGTTTTGTTTTTTTTAAAAATAATTTTCTTTAGTTTAAGAAGGGGGAGAATGTTAAACACCAACAAAAGAATATTTGATATGCTATTACAAACCTTCAAAATTAATAAATTTGCCAATAAACACATTTCACTGGAAAAGAAAGGGGAACATTGTAATCTTAAAAGTAACTATGTCTGTCAGACAAATGTAAAAATAAATGAAGTATACTATATGGACAAAAATATTGGGACACCTACCATTTTATGATAAAAATGTCCATGTCAGTCAATTCCATTAAAAGGGTAATTTTGCACTCGAAGTGGAAGTATTACAGAAATGTAGAGGTAGAACATTTTAAACAAATATAAAGATAAAAAAAAAAAGCAATTTCAGTATCATGTAAGATTAAATATGACAAACTGAAGCATTTTGTAAGCGTAGATGACAGTAGTCACTTTTCCATTGGACATCTGCGCAAAACTTTACCGATAAATGTTGAAAAAACAAAAGTATGTAATGTTGGTTTTTCCATTAAATCACAAATGCGATGATTTGTTTTATTATAGCGAGATGACATGAGAAGTCCTTCCATCAACATGGCGATGAATGTAAATAGGGTGTTTATTTACAGATATATTCATTATTATTATTTATTACCCCTCTATCTCGTACTAAATTAAAAAATGATTGGGTTTCCTGGTGTGTCCACACATACTACAACATGTTTCTTCTTCTTCTTCTTCTTCGCTGTTGTAACGTACGTCAACATCCAGTTTTTTTGTTCACCTGACTCTAGTTGTGAAAAAAGGTCTTTCCATTGCAGTTGTGCGTGATATACCATTTGCGCTACGCCCGAAAAACCATCTCTTGACAGCGCAAAAACTTTTAATCGCAAAATGAGACTTTTGGTGAAATGGTCATTTTGCCATTAGGTAAATTTTTATGCGCAAGTTATATTTCTGCAATTTGCGGGTCAGTGGAAAAGTGACTAACGTAAACAAAATTAAACACTAAAGACAAATTAAAACCACTGGACCATTAACCATTTAGTTAATCTGTCCCAATACTTTTGTCTATAGAGTGTATAATATTTGCCTGTAGATGTTGTGTGGTAAAAGTATGTAGTACAAAATGGAAATGCTCATGTAAAGCAGAAAAACCTTTGATTCATTTGTTATATTCCACCGCTGATGCCAGGTTATAGTCTGTAAGGTTGAAGTATAGTAGATGACAACTGCATAACACGATTTATCTCTGATAAATATTTGATATCAAACAGAAATATTGGCACGCACTCTTGTCATCTGGGAGGCGGACGTGACTAAATGATGGACATACATGGCTCTGATCGTTTCTTAGCATTTCTTTGAGAGGTAGATCATCTCATTATATCTTGGTTCAGTTGTTACTTCTTCCAAACAGCTGCCTCTGAACCAGATAAGGGTGACTGCTAATATAAATTATGGATGATTTTATGAGTGCATATAAAGGATCAATGATGAAATGTTCCATTTCCCACTGCTGGTGTCACACTGGTTATATATTATTCCTTTTTAATTTGCAAATTATGCCTCATTAATGCCGCAGTATGAATTTAATGGAGAAACACACCACTCTTATCAGCCTAAATTACAAAGTTAGACATTAGCACAAAAATCATCCCATCTCATCTAATGAAGAATCTGTACATTCACCAAATACACTCTTGTGAAATTTGGTGCACATGAAGTAATTGATTGAAATTTGAGAGTGAAATCTGAACTGTCTCCAAAAGAACACAAATGGAGCACTTCCTGCCAAAAAAAAGCCCCCCTCCTCATCTGAGATCATAAGCTCTTCAGTCCTTTCTGTTATCTCTTTGTATCAGCCACAGATCAGCTGGGGCCGAGTTCCTGATAGAGCCATGAGGATATCTGTATCATTTCAAAGTTATTCATTTCACAAGTATTTCCCAAATTCTTTTATTTGACAGTCAAGGAGAAGTGGTGACATAAAGTACAATAGAGACTTATTGTACTGTAGATATGGAAACTCAAAGCAAAAAAGGACTTTATAACAGAAAAATATGTTAAATGGCAAATGTTATGAAAGGTCAAATATTGTTAAGTTTGTTGTGGATGAATGTAGACCAAAAATGTGTGTCATTTCTACTATGAATGTGAAACGAAAACAGGGTAAATCTGGTGATTTTTCAAACAGTAACCTGTCTAGATTCATCCTGCAAAATGAAGTGAATTTAGACTTTTATTTAAAATCAAGAAAGTGGAATTTGAAAGCACACACATTTTTAAGATAAGATGTACTTTATTGTCCCCGGAGGGAAAATTGTTGTGGGCAATAGTACAAGGGGGCTGCAACGCCGTATCCAATCCAATCCAGTCCAACTTTATTTGTAAAGCACTTTAAAACCACCACAGTGGACCAAAGTGCTGTACAGAAAAAATAAATAAAAACCAAAATAACAGAGTAAAATACAAAAATAGACTAAAAGACATCAAACAACTGTAAAAATAAAATTAAAATAAATAAATAAATAGAAATACAGAAGAATAGATAAAGCCTTAATAAAAGAATAAAATACAAGAATAGAGTAAAACATAAAAAGCTGTAGAATTCAAAACAACAACAAATAAGAACAATAAACCAATACCAAATAAAATAACTGAATAAAAAGAATACATTCAAACATCTCATGTGGTTTCAAAAGTCAAGGAGAAAAGATAAGCCATACAAAAAGCACAGTACAAAACAAAACGACATGACAGTGCAGACACATGACAACACTAACCATACTATACCATGGTATCCTGAAGCATGGGACAGTATACAGCACCAATAAATAAATAAATAAAACTATCCCATCCCCAAATCCACATCAACATATGTAAGAACATCACAAGAATTAAGAGCCAATGTGATGAAAAATAATATCAATAAAAGATGAGACACCACCATCAATAAATAAGGATAAAATGTAGTAAAATAAATAAATAGTAACCAGCCATTTTCCACTGAGGTACACAGTATGCGGCTGAGATTTTCAAATCATTTATTGTGCTGTACTGAGGCGTGATGTTTTCTAAATGCACTTCCATTATAGCATGTTTTCCTTGTTGTAAGGTTTGTAGACACTTATTCATTTTTAGAATAGGTTACAATGCAGGAAGGTTAAAGCAACAATAATAACAAATTCATCAAAACCCAAGTTGCATTCAGTGGCAACCATTGAAAACTGTTTTCTTCCACGTTTCAGAAAGGAAAATATGTTTCTGCATGGTGTTTTCTATCAGAAAATAGGTTTTGGTAGTTTTCATGGGTTCAGTTTACTGACTGCAAGACCTCAGCCCCAAAATGAAGGTTATGCAGAAGTATCTTAAAGTTGTAATAACACCAACGTTTGCTGGGTTAGTTCCAAAAAGCCCTGGCTCCCATAGAGTAAAATCCTCTAATGGTGGTCCGTCTTCAGAATTTTCGTCAGTTAATACACTCTCACATCAAGTAGAAGAATTTAATGTCTTCTGTGTTGGGGTTTGACACATGTGAATGATATCATTCGCCTGTTGAGTTGGTTAAGAAATGCATTTTTTTTCCTGAAACACAGCTCCACTGTAGTTATAGTTAATATGTTCCACTAACAAGACTTAAGATGACTTTGATACATAATGCATAATGCTTTACTGTTTTACCAAGTCAGTATGCTAGTGATTGGCCTTAGCTTACCCATGACCACTTGCAGTCCTGTAGTTCTGCCCCTTTTGTCTAATTATGGTCACTTCCAGCTCCAAAAATTCAACGTGGCAATGACAAATCAAAAACTACTGGGGCTGGCCAAGCAGTAAAGGATGGCTTGCTAGAGTTTTCTTTGCCCTTTCACAACTATTTATGGTAGAAAGATGAACGATACCTCATTTTGGAGGGAATAATGAGCACTTTTAGATGTGTGATTGAAAAAAATGTTTTAACATTATTTTCTGGCTTAAAAATAGTAAAAACTCCTCAGTAACGGATGTACAGAAAACTAACATCTGTTTTTGACGACTTTATAAAACCTGCCTTAAAGTGCACTTCCAATTTTCATAAAACTGTAAAATCTTTACTGTTGGTCCTCTAGGGTGTCTGTTTGGCAAAACAGTCAACAGTTTGTATTTTTTTCAGTACATAAGAGCATAAAATAGAAAGAGGTTTGCGAAGTGTTTCAGTAACGGATGGACAAGAGAGAATAATTCCAAGTTTCAATTGTTTATTCAGCATATTTATTTGTATATACATTACATATTGAATAGCTACAAAGTCAAATACCTTAATAAATAAACTAATTTAATACATTTTGACATATATTTATCCCAGTTTATTAGATATTTCTAACCACTGTAAAAAGACTTAGCAAAAGGTTTTTAAAGTAACCTTACAATTTATCATAAGTATAATCAGGGTGCGATTGGTCAAAAAAACAGAGGGGGGGATGTTTTTGTTTTTTGTCGGAGCAGGGGCGGCAGTTGTATACATGGGGGTGCGGTCCATAACTAACGTAACTAACGCTGGCATAAAACGAAAGTGAAACTTTACATACTTTGAACATCCAACTCCCCGGCTCTGTTCCTCTATTATACAGTGGATCTTACACGAAATTTTACCCCCCGTTACAGCGCCCCAGTGCATGGGACATTTGCGAACTCTGGGACTGCCAACAGTTCGGTTTCCGGTGAACGTTAGTGCCAGTAATGTAGGATATAAGTGTAAGAAAACTCAGTCACAACCTGCCAGTTATTTCAATTGGTTGGTTGTCCCCCCGAGGATGAAATTCACTGAGCAGAAGTAGGGATGTAAAAACCAGAGGGTGGGTTGATCCCCCCATCCTCCCCAACAAATCGCACCCTGAGTATATAGTAAGTAGTAGTAGTAGTGGTATATAGTAATATAGGTCTAATAGAAGAGGATCAAAGTTATGCTTTGAATTGCACTGACGGACAAAGAATGCAAACCTAAATTTGTGCTGAATACAATGCCATCTAATTTTAAAACATTTTTCTAAAAAATAAAACTTGCGCTGGACATTACAAGTAATGTACTTTTCAAAATATATAAGTCTTCAAAAACTGATTTTAAATGTATTTTTTGATCTAGATGTTAACCTTCCTTTCCCTCCTATTCAAAACTGCCTCTGGTACCATGCATGGGGTCCCACCTGGCTCGTATCTGGGATGTCTAAAAGTGTGTCCAGTGAGTCAAAGCCTTTTGATTTGACTCAACTATCATTTTGGTAACTATCTATGTCTCACACCTGTGGAATATGACAGTCTCTATGGTCACATGGAACATTCATAATCTAAGCTCTCTTGAGGGGTGAGATCTACAGATTGTTTTTATGTCATTGCATGCCTTCCAGGGGGTGTCTCTCTGGCTTTAATGTCATGTTCAGAGCTCCATATCAAGAGAGCCACGTATTTGAAGTCTTCAACACATGTAAGGTCTGCACCATCATTGGTCTTGAGGGACTGATGTTCAGAGACATTGAATGCAGTGTACTTAGTCTTCTTCTCCTCTTTGAAACACTCCCACTCTACCCGGCAGCAGAACTTATTCATTCTGGTCAGTGGTAAAGGGGAAAAAAACACTCTCAATTCATGTAGCAGGATGAAACCAATATATATTATTTTCTGCCAAGCAATAAAATGTTGATTATTGGATGAACTACGAAGATAAAACCTCACATCTCATTTGCTCCAGTAGTTTTGTCTCCAAATTACAATTATTGACCAGATGCAGGTCTCAGTTTTAGGCATGAGGTGAACTCTACCCAACGTTCATGGAATAGTTTTGTCCTGACCCACAGGTAGATGGCAGGAATTTTTATTCAGATGACCAAATAAATTCACATATCAAGTATATAAAAAAATAAATTACATAAGTAGAAGCTTATAGTTAGTGTTCATGTGATTCTTCTACAACACTGAATTCAACATAATAGGGTAGTGTGCTTTTTGACAGGAAAAATAAGACCCATAATACAGATAATGGTCCATGTTTAAGAGTATTTGTCTTTTTTATGTTTTAATAACATGTTCAGAAATGTAACTTGTGATTTATCGGGTTCAAATGGCTGGTTTACCTATCCAAACTAGAACACTGAGGTCATCAAACGCAGGGTTACTAGCGACTCCCAGAAATATTACAAAGAAAATGGGGGACGCAGCCTTTACTAACTATGCACCAAAGTTATGGAATACAATTCCAAAAGACATTAGAGAAGCCAGTTCACTGAATATATTTAAAACCAAATTAAAAACATTTTTATTCTCATTAGCCTTTGAAAGGAGATAAAAATGGGGTCA